>NC_018201.1:318178-573698 GCF_000219625.1 Zymoseptoria tritici IPO323 | reverse complement strand
TAACCCTAACCCTAACCCTAACCCTAACCCTAACCCTAACCCTAACCCTAACCCTAACCCTAACCCTAACCCTAACCCTAACCCTAACCCTAACCCTAACCCTAACCCTAACCCTAACCCTACCCTAAAACCCTAAAACCCAAAAATACTAGCTAAGGATTCTAAATTATAGTAAGCTCTAGAAAATTATATCTAGAATACCGATTATCTTAAAATAATTTTAGCTTCCTAAAGAGAGTACTTTTTCGACGTCTCTTAATTTTTCCTTAATCTATAAGCCTTAAGGGCTTATAGAAAATTCCCTAAAGCCCTCTCGAACGACTCGTCGCTTCGCGAAAAATCGCCTTATAGCTCCGCTCGGGTCGACTTCGTCGACCCGAGCTACGCTATAAGTAGGATCTAAGCGCTCGTTTAGTAATAGAAGTAGTAGTAACGATAATAATAAGGGATCTTCTAATCCTCCGATAGCTAAAAAGGGTAGAGGTAGGCCTAAGAAGGTTAAGACTAATAAGAGGGGACGGCCGAAAAAGATATAGGATTATTAGAAAGCTAGAGGCTTAGGGTATATTTATATAGAAGATCTATATATTTCTTACTTCTTCGTTAGTAGTACTATCTTTCCTTACGCTTTCTTAGTAGTATATCCTTATAATAAATACTAGGAACTCTATAGCTTAAGAGAATATATAATATAGATTCCTAGAACTAGAGTAATTAACCTTAAGCTAGCTATAATATACTTAGACTTATCCTATATTTTTAAGGTTTTAATAGTATTTAGGTACGCTAGGAAAATAGTAGCTAGTCTATAGTATATCTAATAAGCTCTAGATACTTTATTTATAACTTATCTCTCTAAAGATTTCTTAATAATTTATTTTAAGCTCTATAGAATTTCTATTACCTAACTACTATTTTTAATAGAGTATTAGGTATCTATATAGCCCTACAAAATTAATAGCTAGTCCCTAATAAATCTAAAAAGCTCTAGAGAATTTCTTTTACCCTACCTACCCTAAGACCTACTTACTAATTTATTCTAGGCGCTATAGAGTATCTACTACCTAGCGATTATTTTTTATAGCTTTCTTAGTATCTATATAGCCTCTTAAAAATAGTAACTAGTCTATAGTAAGTCTAATAAGCTCTAGATAATTTACTTATAACTTATCTTACTAAGAGTTACTTAAGAATTTTTTTTGCGCTCTATAGAAGTTCTATTCCCTAACTACTATTTTTAATAGCTTACTTAGCATTAATATAGCCCTAGAAAAATAATAACTAGTCCTTAGTAAATCTAATAAGCTATAAAGAATTTCCTTAACTCTAGACTATATCCGAATTTCTCGCCGATTTATTTTAGGCACTATAGAGTTTCTATTACCCGGCTACTATTTTCTATAGCTTTCTTAGTATTTATATACCCTTAAGAAAATAGTAGCTAGTCCGTAGTAAATCTACTAAGCTCTAGATAATTTGCTTACAACTTATCTCCCTAAGAATTGTTTAACGATTTCTTTTAAGCTCTATAAAGTCTCTCCTACTTAGCTACTATTTTCTATAGCTTTCTTTATATCTATATAGCCCTAGAGAAATAGTAAGTAGTCCGTAGTAAACCTAATAAGCTCTAGATAATTTACTTATAACTTATCTCCCTAATAATTCTTTAACGATTTCTTTTAAGCTCTATAGAGTTTCTATTACCCGGCTACTATTTTCTATAGCTTTCTTAGTATTTATATACCCTTAAGAAAATAGTAGCTAGTCCGTAGTAAATCTACTAAGCTCTAGATAATTTGCTTATAACTTATCTCCCTAAGAATTGTTGAACGATTTCTTTTAAGCTCTATAAAGTCTCTCCTACTTAGCTACTATTTTCTATAGCTTTCTTTATATCTATATAGCCCTAGAGAAATGGTAAGTAGTCCGTAGTAAACCTAATAAGCTCTAGATAATTTACTTATAACTTATCTCCCTAATAATTCTTTAACGATTTCTTTTAAGCTCTATAGAATTTCTATTACCCGGCTATTATTTTCTATAGCTTTCTTAGTATCTATATAGCCTTAAACAAATAGTAGCTAGTCTATAGTTAATCTAATAAGCTCTAGATAATTTAACTATAACTTATCTTACTAAGAATTCCTCGACACTTTCTTTTAAGCTTTATAGAATTTTTATAACTAAACTGCTATTTTTTATAGCCTTTCTAGCATCTATAGAGCCCTAGAAAAATAATAACTAGTCCGTAGTAAATCTAATAGGCTCTAGATAATTTCCTTATAACTTATCTCCCTAAGAAGTACTCGATAATTTATTTTACGCTCGATAGAATTTCTATACCCTAACTACTATTTTTTTTAGCTTCCTTAGTATCTATATAGCCCTAGAAAAATAATAGCTAGTCCTTAGTAAATCTAATAAGCTCTAGAGAATTTGCTTAAATCTAGGTCCTATCTAAATTTTTTACTAATTTCTTATAGGCTTTTTAGAATTCCTACTACCTAACTGTTATTTTTTATAGCTTCCTTACTATTAGTATAATCTTAGAAAAATAGTAGCTAGTCCTTAGTAAATCTCCTAAGCTCTAAAGAAATCTATTAATACTAATCTCTTCTAATATTACCGATCGATTTTTTCTAGGCTCTATAGAATTTCTATTACCTATCTACTCTTTTTCTAACCCTTCTTAGTATCTATATAGCCTAGGAAAAATAGTCGCTAGTCTCTAGTAATTCTTATAGTAAATATAAAAATAGTAGTAGCTTACTCTTAGGGATCTTCTAATATTTTCTTAGTATTATATAAGTAGTTTATATACTTTTAACGCCCCTTTAACTCTATATAGTATTTAAGAAGGCTACTATTTATTCTAATAACCCTATATATTAACTATAAAGTCCTAAAAGAGGCTATTTATGTAGATATCTACTCTTAATTTTTCTAAGCTCTAATCTTTTTTTCTAGCCCTCGTTCTATTTTTCTCTTCTTTCTTTAAGTATTCTAATTCTAATAAAAATACTAGCTAAGGATTCTAAATTATAGTAAGCTCTAGAAAATTATATCTAGAATACCGATTATCTTAAAATAATTTTAGCTTCCTAAAGAGAGTACTTTTTCGACGTCTCTTAATTTTTCCTTAATCTATAAGCCTTAAGGGCTTATAGAAAATTCCCTAAAGCCCTCTCGAACGACTCGTCGCTTCGCGAAAAATCGCCTTATAGCTCCGCTCGGGTCGACTTCGTCGACCCGAGCTACGCTATAAGTAGGAGATCGAGAGGCTAAGTTAAAGTACTACGAGGATACCCTAATATCGAGAGTCTTAATAGATATAGTATAAAGGAAGAAATAGTATATCGAGGAGAAAGAGGATAGGTACTAAACTAGGCTAAACTTTTCTATCTACTTACTCTATCGGTCTAAGAGAATACTAAGGTAATAAGGTATCTAGGTTAAAGATAGTTATCCGACTAGCGCTATATACGCTATTAGGGGAGATATAAGGACTATATTAAGAGATAGGGGGACTATATCGGGAGACCTAGGACCTACTAGATATAGCTCGAACCCTAGAAACGAAATAGGGCACCCTACGTAGTATATTACGGGCTATTCTATCTATATATATAATAGGGATATAAGGGCCTCGACTCCCCTTCGTAGATAGATTACTTAGCTTTATATCGCTTTATCTACTTATTTGTTCTAATAGTTATAAGCCTAGAAGTAGTAGTAGCATAGATAGATAGTATATATATCTTAGTATAATATATATAAACGAGCTATCGGTCGAGGTAATTAATAAGCTATTATCTAAGGAAGTTAATAGATACTTAGTCTCTCTACCGTATATAACTCTAACGTCTAGAGGTACTAGAGCTTTAATATACTAGGTACTACCTTATTAATCTAGGGTTACTTAATAGTCTAGATAACCTTAGTATATAGGAGAGTAGATAAGAGCTAGTATAAGGTAGAACCGGTAGGAGGCTTCCCTCGTTTCGGTTTTAATACCTATAACTTCCGGATATTATAATAAGACGTAGAGCCGGGCTATAGGTATAAGATTAAAAAGTAAACGAGTTAATATACTAATAAAGAGTTCTAGATAACTAAAAGATACTATAGTAGAGGATAGAGCCTAAGATAGGCCGTCTAGAAGGAAAGTTTCACCCTAACGCCTTAAATTTCAATCTCTACCCTTAGATCTACTAGTATATCTACTCTAGATCCATAGGCTCTACGAATTCGTCGATCGGGTACTCGATAGAGAGCATTGGATCCTCTGCTCCCTGTTTGAAAGGGGCCTTAGGCACCTGTTCTTCCAACGTCTCTATAAAAGTATTAGTAAAGATATAAGTATATTATAAGATAGGGGAGGCTTACTCATCTGGTAGTAAAGGGCCGCGGTCTCTTGCTGCGCGTAGAAGACTGTTTCGTGTGCGTAAGCTATAATATATATTAGTTTATTAAGTAGAATAGGTCTAGAGAGTAGACCTACCTAGAGAAGCTTCTAGCTCCTCTATCTTCTTACGGCTGGCTTCCTCTTGCTCTCTCTTCTCTTGTTCGATCTGTGCGATGCGAGCAGTCGTAGACTCTATTATATATGTTAGTTTATATAGTAGAACAGGTCTAGGTAGTAGACCTACCTAGAAGAGCATTTAGCTCTTCTGTTTTCTTCTTGTTCTGTTCTTCTTGTTCTTTGTTGTGTACAAGGCATATCGGGATTAGGATCTTGCTCGGGTCTACCGTAGACCACTCCTTGTAGGCCTTTGTAGGCTCGGTCTGTGTTCTTGGGCTCCTAGTACTATTAGTAAAGAAAGAGTAGTAGAAGAAGTCTTCTTACCTGAGTAGCATTTTGGCTGTGTTGTTGTAGAAGAAAGGAAGAGAAAGAGAAGGAGAGTAAGCGCTACGTATATGCGTACGTAGCGGACATCAAGGTAGGGTCTAGCTATAGCTATCCTAGCTAAGAAAGCTCTAAAACAGAGAGAGGGCGCGTAGAGGGAACGTATCTCGCTCTACGTATAGCCTACTAGGGATGTTAGTAAAAATATGTTTATTAGGGTTATATTTAACCCTAACGCGTAAGATTTCATTAGGTATACCCTAATACCTACCCTACTTCTATAGTAGTAAGCGGTTTTATCCGGTTTACCCGAGCTAAGACTTCTAGCTAATTATAAGTTACGTAAGCAACCTGTTACACTACTATACTTATTTATATTATAATTTAGTCCTAAAGACGTAATCCTAAGCCCTAACACTACCTATATACCGCTAGATAGTATTAAAAGGTAAGGGTTGTCCCCGATAATGACAGGGATTAGGAGGCTGGATTCTTACTGCGATTAGACTTTTATAGTACACTTTAGATTTTGTTTCAAAAAGTAGAGTATTAAGTCTATATTATATCCAAATTTCAGCTTAAAGGCTCTTAAAACGGTTCCGTAATAAATTTCCGAAGTTAATACCCGGATTTTACCTCGGGTCCGAAGTAGATATTTAGCTATCCTACCTTATAAACCCTACTCCTACGAGTCTTAGGGACTAGTTTTATATAGTTTATAAGTTCTAAGGCTTTTTAAACGCCTCCCTAAAGTTGTAGGGATAAGTAATAGAATATAAGAGTTATACGAGTAACGGTATCTAGTATACGACCTTTTACTATAGTATAATATTCTAAGATACCCTAAGAGAGACCGTACTAAGGTTCTTCTAGACCTCTTTTAACCCCTCCTATCGATTTACTTTAGTAGATGTAGGTATAGCTATAGTCTAGACGTCTTATCGAGGTATAGAAGAGTAACCTATTCGCGCTTCCCTTTACCTTTTGCCGTATATATTATAAGACAAGACGAACTAAGAGATACTATAGTAGGTTACTTCTATAGTAATTCGTACCCGTAGAATCGAGTCCTACAATAAAATCGAGGTGCTCCCGTAGTATAGACGTCTTATCGAGGTGTAGACGAGTAATAGACTCGCACTTCCTTATACCTTTTACTATATATATTATAGGACAAGACCGACTAAGAGATACTATAGTAGATTGTTTCTAGAGTAATTCGTGCCCGTAGAATCGATTCCTACAATAAAATCGAGGTGCTCCCGTAGTATAGACGTCTTATCGAGGTATAGACGAGTAATAGACTCGCACTTCCTTATACCTTTTACTATATATATTATAGGACAAGACCGACTAAGAGATACTATAGTAGATTGTTTCTAGAGTAATTCGTGCCCGTAGAATCGATTCCTACGATAAAATCGAGGTGCTCCCGTAGTATAGACGTCTTATCGAGGTACAGACGAGTAATAGACCTATACTTCATTATACCTTTTACCGTATATATTATAGGACAAGACCGACTAAGAGAGACTTAAGTAGATTGTTTCTAGAGTAATTCGTACCCGTAGAATCGATTCCTACGATAAAATCGAGGTGCTCCCGTAGTATAGACGTCTTATCGAGGTATAGACGAGTAATAGACCCGCGCTTCCCTTTACCTTTTGCCGTATATATTATAAGCCAAGACCTACTAAAAGATACTATAGTAGGGTACTTTTAAACTAAAGTAAACCCTAGGAACCCTTACTATTACTAGGTAGAGGGGTCTAAGACGTTGTTTACTCTAGCTAAGGTACCTAAGGATATCTCTCTTGTTCTTACTTATACCTCTTATACTCTATAGTCTAAGATCTTATCTTTACCTAGAGACCGTAATAGATTATTTATAGACTACTCTATACCCGTAGAACCCTTTCTAACCCCTAGCTTTCGGTTAACCCGAGTATATAGTATAGGTAGTAGGTTTACCCTACTCTTAACTCTACCTTATCTCCGACTCTTTCCTTCTAGATTATTTACTAGTAGAAGTATCTTCGATATATAGTAGTAGAGTACTTCTAGACTAAATCGACCCCGTAGAGTCGATTCCCGGTCTCGGATTTCGGCTAACCCGAGGTTTAGGTACCCGTCTATACTCCTAGACGGAACCTCGGGTTAACCGTCGAAAAACCTTTGTCTTTACCGGGTATACCCGAGTTATATATAAGGTAGGGTGACCTGCTAGTTGCTGAGGAGGTAGTCGACGAAGTGCTTCCCGAACCGTGCTAGCTAAAGGAACAGCTCGTAGAATCGACGATATTCCGGTGCAGGCGTTCCCAGCTCGTACTAATAACTAAACAGAGCGGACGCTTTCGACTGCAGCTTCGATTAAATGTAGATGCTACCGGCAAAATCTGTGAAGTCTAGGTCGCCGTACCTACTAATAGCTAAGATCTCGAACTACACGCCCTGTACGTAGCGCTTTTCGTTGCCTGCCGACAGAATGCTATCGAAATAGAACTCTGCATAGTTTAATTGCCGCAGTTTCTTAAGAGTGACGAGGTCCGATGCGCGTCGTCTGTCCGCTATATATACTAAGAATTAATCGAGTTTAAAAGTAGTACATTCCGGAGTTTCGGTACTAGTAGACTTCGTAGCTGCGAAGAAGCCTACACTTAAGTCTAGGCTTGCTTCGACCTCGTTTATAGGTTGCAAAGGAGGTTTGTATCCGTAGTAAGCGCTTCTCGGAAATGCTGGTCCTGTAATAGAGATGTAGCTTAAGTAGCGAAGCTGCCGTCGTTTCCCGGAACGAGCTGTGGCCCTAGGCTCTGCTCTAGTAGTAGGCTCGTCCCCTAGTTCTGTTTCGGTCGCTGGAGGAGTAAGTGTAGTCCTAAGCCTTCGTTGTCTAGGCGTGCGTAGTAGGCCCTAGTCCTTAACTTCCCGATCTCCGACTGTTTAGCTCGTCTGCTCCTCGCCTAATTCTATCTTATACTGAACCGCTCTCTGCACTCTATCTTCTTCTTGTTGTTTCGACTCGCCTCGGTCCTACTTAGAAGCCGTAGGACTAATTACAATCGTATTGCTTAGGGAAGCTCTAGCGCGCAAAATGTCTATCTGCAATTGTCTATTCTAAAGCCGCGGCTTCTTAGAAGGCCTCGAAGTAGGTCCTACTATAATGTTGTCCTCGTCATCCTGAATAACAATCGTGTCGCTGCTAATCCGTCTCTTTATAGTTGCCGTGCTACTTAATGCCGTCGTATACGAGGTAGTAATAGGGTTGAGAATGCTGCTATCTCGCTATAAAGGCGCTATGTTCTTTTCGTTGCTCGAAGCAGTCCGTCCGCGGTAAGTGTGCTAAATCGCATAATGCGAGTGCTAGAGCTGCAAGTAAAGTCTAAGAGTGAATGTACTAACTATTTACCTTACAAGCCGTACACGTAGTGTAATAATCTGCCGAAGTAAAGAAGAAATAGTAGACCAAGATATCTGCAAAACGAATATCCGTAGAGGTAAAAAGGAATGCGCGCAACTTGCCGGTAAAACGTTACTTCGTAAGGTAGTTAATGAAGTGTGGTCTAGAAGCTTTGAAGTGCGACTAAGGATGTTCCAGCTATTAACTTTTGACCGCGCCTACACCTTAATGCCCATAATAGCCGCTATCGCGAATAGCATATATTAGCGCTGTCAAATTCAAACAGTAGAAGTAAGACGGATTATATTCGAGATTACTTACGCACGCCTACTTAAGGGCGGTGGCATATAACCCGAGTCTTCGCTTAAGTGTTGTTACGAACGCTTAAGGTCCTCCTCGATTGTTCCTTGTCCGGCTACAGCATCGCGCTAGGCCTAGGCCTCTCGTATTCGGGGTTTGGCGTCCCTTGCTCTTTTGTATACTCGGAGAGGGCGGCTTAAAAGTCCTTGCTCTCGCGGATAGTTCTCTATGGCGGTTCTCGCCGCTAGGGGCGTAGCTTTCGAAGTAGAGGGCTGGACAGCACGGAGGGTTATCCGTGCCTAAGAGAACTAAGGCACCTCTAGGAACCGTGTCCGGTTAGGCTTTGTTACCCTACCCTAGGCCTAGCTTAGGGTTTCTGCCGAACCTAGCGGAGAGGGATGATCCCTACGAGTTTACGCTGTCGTTGCCTATACCGTACACTCTCTCCTCCTCTTCGTAATCTTCCTCCTCGGAGTTCTCTTCTCCGTAACTATTCTGTTTCTGACGAGTTACAAACTGAATCGCAATTCTCCTCCCTATAGCCTTCTTCCTCCTTACCTCTTCTCTCGCATTATAGCCGCCTTAATTAACCCGATCCTCCGAAGAGCCTTTGTTATCGCAATTGTAGCGCAGTCGCATCTAGCGCAATTGCCTCCTCCCTCCTCGAATCCTTCGTAGTTACATCTGTCGCAATTGTAGCGCAGTCGCATCTAGCGCGATTGCCTCCTTCCTCCTTAAATCCTCCGTAGTCGCATCTGTCGCAATCGTAGCGTAGTCGCATCTAGTGTAATCGCCTCCTTCCTCCTCAAATCCTCCGCGGTCGTATCTGTCGCATTCGTAGCGTAGTCGCATCTACCGTAATCGCCTCCTCCCTTATCGAATTCTCCGCAGTCCTATCTATCGCAGTCGCCTCCTCCCGTAACCTTCCTAACTGCCTACTTGCTAACGATGCTCGACGAAGTAGATAGAGTAGTGCGAATTCCTTTGGACATCCTGGACGCGCTCTTCCGGGCGACCGAATAGCGAGCCGGCGATGCAAATGACTTCGTCATCGTTCGCGCTAACAAGGCCTAGGACCGCTGCGAGGTCTACTGTCTCTCTCGAGGATCCCAACGCCTTCGGGAACTGTTTGCCGTCTCCGAGGCTTAGGCTAAGGAGCGACTAAGGCCGTATATAGAGAAAGAGATAGAGACTTATGTAAATAAGGAGGTCCGCTAGCGCATGTCGCGATATTTCGAAGAGAAGGCCTGCCGACGGATCTCGTCGGTAGTAGGAGCGGAAAGGTAGGGACAACAACGCCTACGCGCGACCTCCTCGCCTCCGCCGGCGTATACGGAGTATCCCTCCTCTACGCAGCCGGTACTAGGCAGAGCGGGTAGTGAGGAGACAGCTCCTACGTCGGGAAGAAAGCGAAAGCAGGACGACTACCGCGTACGGAGCTGCCTAGCGACGTCACCCCTTCGACGCTCTCCTTATCGAGAGAAGTACTCTAAACCTACTATAGAAGACGGGGTGGAGGAAGACTAGCCGGCGGAGAGCGACGGGGAAGAAAACGAGCCGGAAGACGAGCAGCTGTTAAAGAAGCGTCGGAAGCCTATTTCGCCGCGGTAGGTAGTAGAAAGCAACGCTAACGAAGACGCTATCGACAACGGTAGCGACGACGGTAATAGGGAGCCTAAGGAGATCGTAGTCGCTAAGGTAAGGGCCGCCTCCTTATTCTGTCGCCCAAAAAGGTATCCGAAGTAGAGGCCGATGTAGCTTAAGGTACTAAAGGACCTACTACTACAGAAGCGCAAGTCTGGCAAGGGGACCCTAAGATCGACTATTTCCTGTAAGACTGTAGACAAGATAATAGGTCGAGAACCGGGAGCAGCGGCGGAAGCGAGAGAGTAGGACCCTGCGGATCCGAAGGGGAATAGCGGACTAGAGAACGCTAGAGGAGGGCCAGACCTACCTAGAAGCGACAGAGAAGGGTTAGATCCTCCCGAGAACGCTAGAGGAGGGCTAGACCTACCTGGAAGCAATAGAGCAGGGTCAGACCCTCCTAGAGGCGATAGAGGAGGGCCAGATCCTCCCGGAAGTACTAGAGGGACGTCGGATGTTCTAGAGAACACTAGGGAAAGACCAGACCCTCCTAGAAGCGATAGAGGAGGACCAGATCCTCCTGTAAGCACTAGAGGGACGTCGGATGTTCCGGAGAACACTAGGGAAAGACCAGACCCTCCTAGAAGCGATAGAGGAGGACCAGATCCTCCTGTAAGTACTGGAGGGACGCCGGATTCTTAGGAAGATACCCTAACCTAGCCGCCCTGTAGTACGTTAAAACCCTCCGCCCTATACTGTCCGCCGCTAACTATCCAAAGCCGGCGCTAAGGCCCGATGTGCGGAGGGCCTCCTACAGCTCCGCTAGCATCCTGCGGCGGCGGGCGCCGTGTCTAGTGTAGAGGGAGTGGGAGGCATTTCCCCTACCTACCCGGATTACCGCCTCTAGTATGACTTTGTTTAGGACGTCGCCGACAACGCCGGTAGCGCCGAGGACCATTACGTGAGCGCGTAAAGCCTATAGAAAATACGGGAGGTCGACCTAGGTCTTTAGAAGCACTTCGAGAAATACCTCGCTATCGCTTGTAGGACTATAGGAACGACCGTAATCGACGAGTAGCGAGGCTTTTTGTAAGAGAGTCGAGACCTATGCCGGCGGGATAGGGACGAGGGGGAGACGGCGTTCGTCGAGGACGAGAGGTAGGAGGAGAGGCGGGAGGTGGTCGCCGCAGCATATTAGGAGTACCGTACGGCTGTAGATTGCGAGGTAGGGATCTGGCGGTCGAACTTTAAGTTTCGCCGCGCGACGGTGCGCCTGGCGGACTAGCTAGACCTCTATAAGAAGCTCCCGCCGCGAGGATCGTCGTAGACGACGGCGATAGTACTTCCGGACAAAACGCCCTCCGCGAGGGGGGCCCTCTTCCGGGAGATGCGTCCGGACTGGACTAACAGACTCCCCGCCGGCTTTACGAAAGAGGACGTAGTGTAGGAGGGCCTAGGGACGGAATAGAACGCCTTTAAGCGTGCGATTAAGGTAGGGAGGCGCTAGAGGAGGTTCGTAAGGGTTCTAAACCTTAACGCCCTACTCCTTATCAACCTCGGGAGGGATCTGTCCTACATCTAGCATACCATCCCGCTTCCCGTCTTTGTCGCCTAGGTCTATCTTATCTGTCGAGTGCGGCCTGAGATTGCGCTAACAGCCGAGCGACTCTAGAGGTAGAGGTACTACGACCGCGCGCGAACCGCTACGAAACTGTACGTAGCGAACCTACGGCTCGAGATGCGCGGGTATCGCAAGCTATCGCTAACGTAGCAGTTTGAATTCTCGGGCAGCGAGGACGGCGGGCCGCGGACGTACAATCCGAGTGTCCTGTCGCAGCCTAGCGATGCGGTGACCGACGTCGACTAGGGTTCGTCGTTTTCGACCTTTCTGAACGACGAGGACGTAGGCGGAAGGGCTACGGAGGGACAGGATAGTTAAGAAGAAGCGCGGAGGAGATGAGGTCTAGCGAGTTATCCAAGTATAGATTTAATCCGGACCGGTCCGGCTCCTCTAATTCGTCGACCGCAAACTCTAAGCCCTACGTCTTAGTTAATTGACTAAGGTAGGTCTGTGCCCGGTCACGTGGACATAGAAGCGCACTACTGAACTGTCCTACCCGGACTCCTCCCTCCCTTCTACGACCTCCTCCGCGGTAATTGCCTCTATCTCCTGTACAGCGAACTCCTCCGTCTCGTCCGCCTCGACGCGGATTTCGTTGAATCCGAGTCTGCTCGAGGGTAAAACAAGCTCTTATAGATACGATATAGAAGATTTTTAATAGACAGTTCTTCTCGTAATTGCCCGGTCTCGGAGCCCGTCTTTGTTGCGAAAGAAACTGTTATAAGGTTCAGAAGTAAGGTTTTCTAAGTATGCGACGAGCGTCGGATTCGTCTTGCTGCCCCGACTTGCCGGCAGACCCTTTACGAAGGATTTTCGGGTTTCGACTACAACTAACAACACCCGAGCAAGACATAGTACTGCCGCGGAAGAGGATAGTTAAGAGGAAGCGCGGAGGAGATGAGGTCCAGCGAGTTATCTAAGTATAGATTCGATCTAGACCTGTCCGGCTCCTCTAATTCGTCAACCGCAAACTCTGAGCCCCACGTCTTGGTCAATTAACCAAGGTGGGTCCGTGCCCGGTTACGTGGGCCCAGAAGCGCACTGCTGAACTGTCCCACCCGGACTCCTCCCTCCCTTCTACGACCTCCTCCGCGGTAATTGCCTCTATCTCCTGTACGGCGAACTCCTTCGTCTCGTCCGCCTCGACGCGGATTTCGTTGAATCCGAGTCTGCTCGAGGGTAAAACAAGCTCTTATAGATACGACATAGAAGATTTTTAATGGACAGTTCTTCTCGTAATTGCCCGGTCTTGGAGCCCGTCTTTGTTGCGAAAGAAACCGTTACAAGGTTCAGAAGTAAGGTTTTCCAAGTATGCGACGAGCGTCGGATTCGTCTTGCTGCCCCGACTTGCCGGCAGTAAGCTTGTTATATTAGATTGTATTGTATATAAGGGTGGTGACAATACAATATAACGTGTATCTTAGCAACATACAGTAGATATCCACTGTATACAACACTCTTAGACCTTATCGTCCACTACTGTTGCTTGTAAGTCTCCTTAAGTAGTGTAGAAGGTTGTGAAGCCGGCTGTTGTATCGCTTATAAATGAGCTTGTTGTCTGACCATCTATAGACTTCTTAATGTCCTCGTCGTCGTGAAATGCTAGTGTTGTTGCTCCGGCTCTTGTTGTCTTAATTAGAGGTCTATATGCACTGCGAAGGAACGTATAAGCCTCGATAATGTCGCCATAGAGCTGTGAACGGCGGTAGTTAATCATATCTCTACCGGAGCTAGATGAGCGCTTAGGGTTGTCGCTTATGAGGGGGACTAAAAGGCAGTCGAGTGCTATTCGTAAGAGGCATAGCTACTGACGGCGACGAGCTATCCACCAAGCAATAGCGTCGAATAGTAGTGTGCGTTCGCACAACGAGTGTATTCAGTGCCCTTAATCTTAAAGGAGTCCGGCTGAAGGGCCTTGTCGAATACAGCGCTGCTCTTATAGAGCGTAACATAGTCGGAGGTACGATCCTTACGTAGTAGCAGTTACCAGCCTGCTGTCGAGGGTGTTAAGGCTAAAGATAAGGCTATGTTAATAGCAATAGTATTGTTATAATAGTCACAAGAGCGGTGGATTAATGGCTAACTTCTTAGGTGCAGACTCTGTTTATATAGTATAACAACACCGGCGTAGACTCCGAATACACCTCTGAAAACACTACCTCCGAATATACTACTATAAACATAGCCCTTAAAACTATGCTTACTATTACTGGATACAGCTGTATTGTATCTAGCCGTATAGCACGACAATACAATATACTAGCCTTAAGGTAAGGATCTACGACAGCTGTATACACCACAATATAATACAATATAACAAGGATACAATATAACAAGCTCACTGCTTGCCGGCAGACCCTTTACGAAGGATTTTCGGGTTTCGACTACAACTAACAACACCCGAGTAAGACATAGTACTGCCGCGGAAGAGGATAGTAAAGAGGAAGCGTAGAGGAGATAAGGTCTAGCGAGTTATCTAAGTATAGATTTGATCTAGACCTGTCCGGCTCCTCTGATTCGTCGACCGCAAACTCTGAGCCCTACGTCTTAGTTAATTAACCAAGGTGGGTCTATGTCTAGTCGCGTAGACGAATCGGCCGCGATAGGAGGGCCGCTGCGTCCTCCCCTGCCTATTAGCTGGCCGCAAACTCTGAGCCCTACGTCTTGGTTAATTAACCAAGGTGGGTCCGTGCCCGGTTACGTAGACATAGAAGCGCACTCCTGAACTTTCCTACCCGGACTCCTCCCTCTCTGCTACGACCTCGCTGTCTCCTCCGCTCCGAACTCCTCTATCTCCTAGACTCCGACGTAGATTTCGTGTAATCCAAATCTGCTAGTAGGCGAATGAAGATCTAATATATACGATATCGAAGATTGAAAACAGACAATTCTTCTTATTATAACCTGCACTCGGAGCTTGTATTAGTTTCGAAAGAACCCGTCGTAAGGTTAAGAAGTTAGGTTCTAAAAGTATACGACGAGCCTCGAATTCGTCTGTTCGCCCCGACTAGTCGGCAGACCCTTAAGAAGGATTTTCGATAGTTAAGAGGAAGCGCGAAGGAGACGAGGTCTAGCGAGTTGTCAAAAGAGCCCTGCTCTAGACCCGTCCGGCTCCTCTAATTGGTCGACCGCAAACTCTAAGCCCTACGCCTTAGTTAATTAACCAAGGAGGGTCTGTGTCCGGTCGCTAGGACTAATTGGCGTACTGCTGAACTTCCCGCTAAGACTCCTCCCTCTCTACTATAACCTCGCCGTCTCCTCTGCTAGGATTGCCTCTATAGCCTGTACTGCGAACTGCTCTACCTCCTCTGCCTAAACGCGGATTGTATCGCTTTCCGGAGCTATAGCTGAAGTCTACCCTTCTTACGATATAGACGATGCTAGGGTAGGCCGGCTACGGATTACGGGTGTGGGCGGATTTCTCGCCTAATGCCGGGATGGGCGGATTTCTAGCCTACCTTAGCGCTGGGCGGATTTCTCGCCTAATGCCGGGATAGGTGGATTTCTAGCCTACCTTGCCGCTGGGCGGATTTTCCGCCTAATGCCGGGATAGGCGGCCTCCGCCTAAAAGCAAAACGGAAACTTCTAAGAATTATAGCTTTCTGCTTTTACCTCTCGTATCTCGCGTATATAGCTAATTTCAAAGATTCTAAGAATACGGAGAGTAACTCTAGTATAAGAAGTTCCTTTCTATGTGTCTATATTTAATTTGAGATTATTGTTGTAGTGTCAAAAAAGGTCGAGAAACTTAAGGTGTCGCTACTAGACTATGTGTCGGAATTTCCGTTTTAGCTTCTACACCTTAGGCGGATTTCTAGCCTACCTTGCCGCTAGGCGGATTTCTCGCCTAATGCCGGGATGGGCGGATTTCTAGCCTACCTTGCCGCTAGGCGGATTTCTCGCCTAATGCCGGGATGGGCGGAGAGCTAACCTAGCAGCCGAACACGTAAGCGGCATACACCTCCTGCTCGACGCTTAAGAACAGCCACCGTAGAAACCTCTACGGACATAGAAGTCCTATAATATAAGAGCCTGCGACGCTAGCGCTACTATATGCAGCTTTGTTACGCTTTCTACCGGGTGCCCGATAAGGAGGGGGTAGTACTAAATATAGGTAGGAATTACTACGACGGGAGAGCACTACACTACGTCGTCGAGCTCCTCGTTAGCAAAAATATGCGGATAGCAAGTCCAACGTAGATTCAACAGCCTACAGAGGACGGCTTAGGCACGAGAACGGCACGAGGGAGAACAGATTAACGAGAGTAGGGCGGAGGAGGAGGAGGGAGAAGACGTAGATATAGGAGATTCGAAAGCAAGATAGTAAGGTAACAGACGAGACAAGCTCGGCGAAGGGAGAGGAAGACGGGAGGATGAAGAGGATATAGGCCTAGTAGGACGGGATAGCATCGAGATAAGGACAATATAACGATGCCTAGAGAGGACGATATAACGATGCCGGGGACAGCCTATTTACGGACCGGGGAGTGGAGGAAGAGACGACGAGTAGGACGAGTAAGTACGGAGGGGAGGGTGGCCCTTTATACCACTACCTCGTCGAGTGCGACGATTGTAATTAAGCTGTAGACCCCGGTAGACAGCGAGATAAGAGGATGGCTATCGACGATGACCATCGACGATTATGAGGCTGACCCTACTCGTAATTGTAAGAAGGACGACTACACCCCGGCCCTATAAGAGCCGGATGTGTTCCCTCCTCTCTAAAGCCTCGCTACTACCTATTTACGCTCTTAGCCTCGGTTTTCTTCTACGGTAGAGACTTCGAACTATCCGTAAGTACTCTCTACCTAGGTTGCCCTCTCCTTCGAGTGCCTCCTACTACTAATCCCGACTCGTTACTTCGCTAACCTCTCCCTCGACGTTCCTCGTAGCTTCCTCCTCCCCTCTACCCTCGGCGTTGCCCTCTCTGCCCTCTAACCTTCGGATGTTATCCAAACTGTCGACGAGCGCGGTACGGCCCTAGGAAGGTCTGACGGCCTTTGCCGACGCCCTCTAGGAGCTCTATAAGGGCGTTATCCTGTGCGGCGGCGAGATCGACTACTTTAGCGTCCTGAGGAACAAGACTAGACATCCCGACACAGAAGGACGATACTACCGTACCTTCAAGTGCAAGAAGTGTTGTACAAACAAAAGGCGTACTGTTAAGGCGTGGATTAAGAGCGTTACCGCGGAAATCGGCCGGTCGAGACTTACGCTTATAGCGCAAACGATCCTGGACTAGCTTCGTAACTGTAGTAAGGATACGGCCTAGCTCGTTGCCTAGATTAAAGATCGACTAGAGGAGCTAGTAACCGCGCCGGCAAAGCGAGCACTCGAGTCCGAGTCTTCGATCGAGATGGCGTCCGCGGATTGTTAGTTAAGGAAGACGATCCGGCGTGAGGAGGACGTGTTCCTAGATATTGTCTCTACGGATCTTCCTTCTACGAGCATCCCTTCGACGAAGATTCTGTCGACGAATCTTCCTTCTACGGACATTCCTTCTACGGACATTCCTTCTACGGACATTCCTTCTATAAGGCTCCCTACCGACATCCCTTTAACTAGGCTGCCTTCGATTAACATCCCCTTAACGATCCCTACTGTCCTCGTCCCGGAGACCGACCCTGCCGCGATTCTAGTCGACCCTATACCGAAGCCTATTATATAGATACCCTTCTTTTAGAAATACGCCGAGGCCTGCCTAATCCGCGTAGCGAAGGAGACGAAGCGATTGGTTAACTGCCTCCTATACACCCTAGGCGAAGGTCCTCCTTATCGCTTAGACGAAGGTCCATGACGGCCGAACAGACTGCACCTTCACGCGGTGGCCGTCGTAAGTACCTTCCTTGGAAGGGAAACCAAGACAGTCTGGAAGAAACCTCCTCGAAAACCTCTCGAAATCCGCCCGAAATCCTTCTCGAAATCCGCCTGAAATCCTTCTCGAAATCCGCCTCGAAACATAAGCTACAGAACAATAGCACGATTCGAACGAATAGCTCTCTACGCTACGAACAAGAAGAAGAAGAAGAAGAAGAAGAAGAAGAGGCAGTCCACTCTGTCCTATACGCGTACCTCCTCGAAATCCGAATCGAAATCGCATATCCCTTCTCTAGTAGAGACGTCGTTGCCCTCGAAAGGAAGCATACATGCACTTCAAAGAGCTAGAACTCGGTGGAATCCACAACTCTGCGATTAACCTGCGTAGCTGTATACGTTTGGAAGCGGCATACAGTTCTACAAAGGCATATTGAGGACAAGAGAAGACAGCGGGTTAGATAGCTACTTACGTAGCTGCTTGCGTAGCTACGTCGCTCCTACACTGCTTTTTGCACTGCAATGCATTTCCTCTCTCTCTCTCTTTCGAATTCGTAGCGTACGTACGAAGCGGAAGGATCTGCTAAAAAATTCTACAAAAAGCTTAGCGCGAAAATTCTGTAGCCCTAGGCTGCGTATATGCGAAGCGGAAGGATCCGCTGAAAATTCTGCAAAAGCTTGGCGCGAAAATTCTGTAGCCCCGGCTGTAGACAACGACACTCGTTTGATTTCCTTTGTCTTGCGCTGCTTTTAAAGTCCTTTGGCATTTTGCCTTAGGCACGGGGTTTCCCCTAAGGTTAAAGAATACCGAAAGAATTTGATTATAAATAGATCTACTGCCTTGCTTACAAGGCCGTCCTACATAGTCTTGGACTCCGAAAGGACGTAAATGGAACAAACAAACAAACAAAACAAACAAATAGACGAAGGTCCTCCTTATTGCTCGAGTAAAGATCCTCCGGACCCTCCTAGACCTAAAGACGGCGCGAGCGAGCACCGGAAGGAATCGAGACCCGCTACGAACGGAGCCCTACTACCTGGCCGGAATAACGCGTAAGCGGAGTCGATTAAGGAGAGACGGCGGAGGAAGAGTCTTCCGCACCGTTCCGTCGAAGAGAAGCGCGGAGGGAAGAGTGTTCCTCCCGAGGTACGACCCTACAACCTCTTTCCTAGTAAGGACTACGACCTTCTCTTACCCTTTTCTACAGCATCCGTCCCTCCTCCCCTCGTACCCTCTCCGGACACGCCCTCTCCCGCAAAGGCGAAGGAGCTTACTCCTTTTCCGTTCTCTTCGTCGGGATAGTAGAGGCTGTAGATCGCGGACCTAGCTACGTATGCCGAACTAGTAACACCCTCCCCGAAAGCGAAGACCTTCTAGATTCTCTCTGCGGAGCCGAAGCTACGAACGAAACCGACCTCTCCTTTAGTAGACTATAAGCAGAAACTACTCTAACCCTGCTCTATAAACCTTCCTAGGAGATTGTCTATAGATTAGGTCCGCGAGTTCGTCGATTGCTATTAAGAAGCTAATAACAAATTTAAAAAGCGAGTAGTATAGTAGAAGGCGAAGAGTGCTAGCGTCTTCGACGAGTTTAAAGCCGAGCTAATATAGTAGGGGCTAGAAGAGGAGCCGGTAGGACAGGAGGATAGCCTAGGCTCGAAGAGAGAGACTCGAGGAGCATCCTCTAAGAGAGAGAGTCGAGAGGCATCTAGGGGAGGCAAGTCCTCTTGCGGGTTACGAGACTAGGAGGAATGCTAGGATTAGATATATTAACATCCGGGGCTTAGGGGATAATAGGTAGCCGATCCTAGCAGCGCTAATTAACAACGACGTCCTCGACTACCTCTTTATTGTTAAGACCTAGTTCGTTAAGTATAAGAAGCGCCGAGCAGATTACCGCGTAATTGCGACTATAGTAAAGCCCGATACAGTGCCGAGAAAGGGTTGCTTAGGCTATAGGATTCTAGTAATAGGGATAGTACGCGCGCGAAGTTAGCTTACTGGCGAGGCGCAGATTATTAGGACAGACGCTATAACCCTACCGACGGACCGGGGAACGATTAGCGGAGTCTACTTTCCCCCTAAGCGGAAGCTAGATGAGGTCCGGTCTACGCTTAAGGTAGTTGCCGGCTCTAATGTCGTTCTCGGAGATATTAACATCTACTTTAGTAAGATGTCTCTCTAGAGTAGGAAGGCGTCGCTGCTTCTAAGACAGAAGGTCGTCTCGCGATAGATCGAGGACTCCGCGATAACCTATCTAATACTAATCTAGGAGCCGATTACGATTGCGGACGCCGTGTGCGAGAAACAACTCACAACTAACTACTGCTTTGTCCGCCGGACACTGCCGCATGCGATGCTAGCTCTACCGCGACCGACGGAGAAGATAAATACTAACTATGTCTACTAGCTCTACCTCTAGCTGGACCCGACTACGGGTACTCCGGGTAGATTAGCCGTGCCGTATTAACTTCGACGCTATACGATAAGCCGGCTAAACGACAACGATACAGCGCAGGCGCTCTACTATAGCTAGGAGAGAAGGGCGCGGCATCGACGGCATCTATACTATATAAGCGCTAATATGGACAAGCGGAATGCGGAAATCGTGTCGCTCTACTAGTAGGTAAGCGAAGCCGTGCTAGGACTTGCCTCTACGCGTTGTCGAAATCGTCCTCCGGGTAGACGAAAGGCGGAGGATATAAGTGACGGAGGCGGAGAAAAGAAGGATCGAGACGGAGAGAAGAAGGATAGAGGCGGAGAGAAGAAGGATCGAGAGGGAGAGAAGAAGAATAGAGGTAGAGAGAAGAAGAATAGAGGTAGAGAGAAGAACGACAGGCCTCGAAAGGTAATAACAGACCCGAAGCGAAAGTAAGCCGAGGATAATAACGACGCTGCTCGTAAGCCAAAGCGGCTACGCCGCCGTAGCAAGAAGAAGAAGGACTGGCGTCTTAAGGTAATAGCAAAGCCGAATCCGGACGCTAATAGTAGGACGCTTAAGACAGTCCGTCTCTATAAGAGAGCGTAGCGCTGCGCGAACGAGAATATACTACTAGTGCCGACCCCGGCAGGGAAGGCGAGAGGGATAACGGCAATCGACGAGGTAATAGAGGGATTTGCCGGTCGATTCGTCTCGACGGCGACCCTCCTAGTATAGGAGATGTTTCCTATCGACGATCGATCTGCCTCGCTCTCCTTCTCGATCGACGAGATAATATAGGAGCTTACCTACTAGGATGCTACGAAGGCCTACGGAAACAATAGGGTATACATCCGTCTAATAAAAACCCTCGCGACGACGAGCTTCCTCTAGATCCTGGCCGCCCTCTACAATTCCTGTCTCCGGAATAGTAAGACGCCGTAGAGCTAGAACGAAACTGTCGTCTGTCTAGTCGTTAAGGACAAGACCCGACGGGAGGATAGTACGATGCCGGCGAAGGACGCTAATAACGTTCGTCCGATCTCGCTAGTAACGATGTTTTAAAAGGTCTTCGAGCGCCTGCTCCTCTAGCGCTTTAATAGTAGGACATAGGCGAGGATGCATCCTAACTAGGCGGGATTTCGAAGTTACTACTCTACTATAACGAACGCCGCGGTCGTCCACGCCCTCCTCGAATCGAGCCGGATTATATACGCCGTGTTCCTCGATTTTTAAGCTGCCTTTAACGTTGTAGATCATGTACTGCTCGCGGACGTTCTACGCCGGCGGAGATGTCCGGAGAACATACTAGCTCTAATTGCGAGCCTCTACTTTTTCGACGTCTGGTCCTTTGTTGTTTTAGATTGTACAGCTTCTCGGTAGTTTCCGCGGACGAGGGGAGTTCTGTAGGGCTTACCCCTCTCGCCCTATCTGTTTAACATCTTTATCGATAGCTTGCTCGAGGACTTAAATCGACCTAGGACACTCGCCCTAGCCGGCTCTTCCGACGTAATGCCTATAGCGCTGCCGATTCCTCGCGCGCTGTTCTTTGCTAATAATAGTGTTCTCCTCGCTACCGACTTGGACGAGGTGCGTGTACTAATCTAGATCCTCGAGCGCTGGTCCTCCGCTAACCGCATTGCCCTAAACATTAAAAAATGCGCCTATCTAGCGCCGGCGTCTTCGTAGGAGGCGATCTACCTCTTTAGTGCAGAGGTACCGAGGAGAGAGGTATATACCTACCTCGGATTTCCCGTCACGGCGCGAGGGATTAACTTAAGGAGGCACCTTAAGAGCCGGCTCGAATAGGCTAGGAAACGAAGCGACTTCCTGACCCTCGACGCGGATGGTTAGGGCTTCGTGCATTGCCTGCGAGTCTATCGGTAGTATCTCGCACCGATGTTCGAGTATAGCGCGCCTCTCCTCGTAGCGTTTGCTAAGGACTGTCCTAAGTTCTGGGACGAGACGACTAAGGACGTTGCGAAGCTAACGAAGTGGATCTCGGGTTATACTTCTAACCCTTACTTTACTCGCAATCTCCTAGGAATCTCTGCCCTACCCTCGCGATTTAAGGCACTAAAAACTGGCTTTTAGGTCGTAAAGAAGCACGCTCTAGAAGAAAGTCTACTGCGGAAGTTGGGATTACTAATCTGGAAACCCAAAGCGTTCTTCCGGCGCTTAACAGAGGACAAGCTCTACGAGAAGTACCGTAAGACACCCGAGTCCTGGCCTCGCGACCGAAGCCTTAGCGAAGACCGCCGTTCTGTCTAGCGGTTCCTACGCTAGGAGAGAGAGGAAGATATGGCCGAAGAGGCTAAGAAGTAGAGCCTAACCCGGATTATACTAGGAGAAAGCCGCCTAAAGCGGGACTTATAAGGAGCCGATTACTTTTTAAAGGCGCTGCGGTCCTTCTAGAAGCGCTTCCTCTAGTATCGGCGTAGAACCTTCTATACCTATAGTTTCTGCGTCTGTACGAGCAAATTCATCCGAGGACATAAGACTTGCTACTAGGAAAACAGGACGAGCTAGCTCTCGAGGAAGGAACGACGGGCAAAGCAGAAGATGCATAAGAAAATGGGCACTACGAATACGAAGTTTACCGAGGTAGACTTCCTTCTAAATACAGGATGCTAGGAGCGAGCTAACGAGATCCTCGAGCGAATCTCGACGAAGATTACGAAGGAGGAAGCTACAAAGGAGGAAGCGGAGGAAGCGGCGGCATAGACCTAGTGCACTCTGTCCTAAGTAGGACGTTAAAAGGCTCCGTCCGATGGGTAGGACGTAAAGTGGCTCCGTCCGATAGGTAGGACGTTAAAAGGCTCCGTCCAATAGGTAGGACGTAAAAAGGCTCCGTCCGATAGGTAGGACGTAAAGTAGCTCTGTCGACCCGGGACGCAAAAGCGGAGATCATCCCTCGAGGATAAATTGGGCGTTTACCCTATCGAAAAGGAGTCTCTTCCCTCGAGATAAAAGTAGGCATCCGATCGGTAGGACGTTAAAAGGCTGCGCTGCGACGTAGGAGACGTGGGCGACTGGCGAGGCCCGGACTGGCTCCGCACCGGACAATTAACTCTATCCGGAAGGCCTAGCAGTGGATGTAAGGTGTGTACCCTAGATCTGCGGCTGCTTCCTCTTAAAGCCGGGGAGCGGGAGGAAGAAAACTAGTACCTCTGTAGAGCAGTAGGAGGCTTGGAGGAAAGCGAAGGCGACGGCGTAGTAGGGGAGAGGAGTAGACGACGACGATCGTTGGAGGAGGAATTCTAGCCGAAGGGAAGACGGCACTCCCTAAACCGTTCGGGAAGCACTTGTAGACTAGTGTACAAGTAGCTCGATTAGAATCGAATGTCTCCGATAGTGGATACGCTAGACGGAGGGAGGACAGAGCTCTACCGGACGGTCTTAAAGCGGGATGTTCCCCCTTAACGAGACGGGGTTATAGTTTCGGGCGGATGAGGAGACGTACACCTTGTCCGTCACCTGGGAGGTTTGGAAACCTAAGGTACGATAGACAGTAAGCAATTGCCGGAGCGATATTTTGCGTTAGGATGCGGACTAGCCCATCGGTGGTCTCTCTTTTTGGCGGTTTGGTTAACTCGGGAGATGGTAAAAAGGACACCGTAAAATATAGTTGGGCTGGGAGTAGCTGCGGTGCCGTGCATCGCGAGGCGCTTTATATGGGAGCGTAGGTCTGTTTCCTCCCCTCTGAAGACGGCCAAAAGAGCCGGGAGCAAGGGCTTGGATAGGGCTTCAGTTCAGATCAGGTGCAAAGGTAGACTAGCCTATATAAACAAGTACAATGAACCCCTAACCCTAACCCTAACCCTAGGTCCTCTAGAGCGACAAGATCCAGAATTAGCTCATCGCCTTCGGATATGGCGCTGTTATTAAGACAGAAGAGCCAAAGAACGACGACACCCTACTATACGAGGGCGCTGACTAGGTCAAATATCGACGGGATTTCAAAGAAAAGCAAGAGCGCGCTATAGGTGTTATCCGAGACCGCTACGGATACAACGCCAAACAGCTGATTCTCGACGAGAAACTCTCGCTATTCGAGGCTCTTAAAATCCTTCGCGAACACTTCTCGAAGGGCGGAGCCGGCGAATTCGCTCGTGTTTCCACCTTGTGGAACCTAATCACCATGGACGGTGCTAAGGGAATCGGCCACTACAGGTCTGAGATTCGAAGACTCTGGAATCGCTTCGCGGAGATCGACTCGTCCTTGAAGATACCAGAACTATACGCCGTACAGAAGTTTATCGCCGGACTTCCTAAATCCTTCGAGCCGTTTATTACGTCTTTCAATTAGAACAACAAACTTATTCCAAAGACCGAAAACAACAGGACTATTACTAACGCCGTGTCTCTCGGAGAGGCTATGTATGCTATGCTCGGTACTCGGCCAGATATCGCCTACTCAGTATCTGTTGTCAGTAGGTTCTGCGCCAACCCTACAGAAGCACACTAGAAACTCGTTGAGCGGATTATGGCCTACCTTCGTCACACTATTCAATTTGAACTCGTGTTTTAGGGAGACCTACGACCACTAAGCGGGTATCGACCACTAAGCAGGTATACAGATGCCGACTAGGCTGGTAACATCGAGACACGTCGCTCTACGTTAGGCTGGATATTTAGCCTTAGTAGCGGAGCTATTAGCTGGTCGTCTAAACGACAGACGAGAGTAGCGCTATCGACAGTCGAAGCAGAATACATGGGACAGACACAGGCTGCGAAGGAAGCTATCTGGCTAAAGTCGCTGCTTGATTAACTCCTTCCCGAAGGAAATTAAGGACCACAAGCGACTATTATATACTACGACAACTAAGGCGCGATAGCACTCGCGAAGAATCCTGCCTTCTACTCTCGATTAAAACACTTTAGCGTAGACACTTACTTTATCCGCGAACAGGTACAAGAAGGAGATGTCGAGCTAGTATAGGTCGAGACTAAGAAGATGATAGCGGACGGCCTTACTAAACCGCTCCCGAATCGACTATTCCACGCGTTTCGAAAGGCAGTTGGACTGTCACTCCCTGCCATAGCAACGACACCAAAGTAGCTAGAAGATATGAAATAAGTTAGCGAACCTAGGGGAGTTGCGCCAAGACGGCGACAGCGACGTCGGTATTGTCGCTATTGATTTTCGGCGACAGCGAGCTCCGAGCCAACACCGTTTAGAAGGAGCATGCGGATTTTAAGGACAGTTTAACCGATCGTTCATCAAGTTATCGCCGTCGACCTCAAATCCTCAAGCAAAATCCGGGTCATGTAATCCTCGGCGCTGACCTTAGCGCTGAAGTATAAGGATTTTCAGACTTTAGGGTTAACCCTAACCCTAAGTCGCTTCGACCGCGAATATCCTGCCAGGAAGATGGGTTTTTAAACTTAAACGAGGACCGAACGGCGAGATCCTTAAGTAGAAAGCTAGATAGGTTGTTAAAGGATACAAACAAGAAGAGGGCTCGGACTATACCGAGACCTTCGCATTCGTTGTCAAACTAATGAGCTACAAGGCCATTTTCGCCATCGCCGCCGCGCTAGACTACGAGATCGAACAAATGGACGTCAAAACTGCTTTCCTCTATAGGCTTATTAAGGACATTGTCTACGTCGAACAGCCGCATGAATTCGCTAAGGGAGACGACGTCTGCTTACTTAATCGCGCTCTCTACGGCCTTAAACAGTCCCCTCGAACCTGGTACGAGACATTGACCGCCTACTTCGAAAAGATCGGGTTTAAGCTACTCGACGCCGACATTAGCGTCTTTATCCGAGGCAATGTCTTTATCGTAGTATACGTTAATGATCTACTTATCGTTGGGCCTTTAAAGAAGGAGATTAGCAACATCAAAGCATAACTCTCGAAGAGATTCGAAATGTCGGACCTTGGCCCTTACGCCTACTACCTCGGAATAACTGTGCGAAGAGATCGCGTCAACCGAAAGATCTACCTCGGCCAACAGGCCTACATTAAGAAGTTCCTCCGCGACCACAACATATAGGAATAGAAAGTAAAGACTACGCCTATAGATTCGTCCGCAAAGATCGAACTAGCAGAAGAAGGCTATATAGCTTTAGACGAACTACGTAAGAAATACTAATCGGCAGTAGGATCACTAATGTACGCCATGCTCGGTACTCGGCCAGATATCGCCTACTTAGTATCTGTTGTCAGTAGGTTCTGCGCCAACCCTACGGAAGCACACTAGAAACTCGTTAAGCGGATCATGGCCTACCTTCGTCACACTATTCAATTTGAACTCGTGTTTTAGGGAGACCTACGACTACTAAGCGGGTACACAGATGCCGACTAGGCAGGAGACATCGAGACACGCCGCTCTACGTTAGGCTAGATATTTAGCCTTAGTAGCGGAGCTATCAGCTGGTCGTCCAAACGACAGGCGAGGGTAGCGCTATCGACAGTCGAAGCGGAATACATAGGACAGACGCAGGCTGCGAAGGAAGCTATCTAGCTAAAGTCGCTACTTAATTAACTCCTTCCCGAAGGAAATTAAGGACCGCAAGCGACGATTATATACTACGACAACTAAGGCGCGATAGCACTCGCGAAGAATCCTACCTTCTACTCTCGATCAAAACACTTTAGCGTAGACACTCACTTTATCCGCAAACGGGTATAAGAAGGAGATGTCGAGCTAGTATGGGTCGAGACTAAGAAGATGATAGCGGACGGCCTTACTAAACCGCTCCCGAATCGACTATTCCACGCGTTTCGAAAGGCGGTTGGACTGTCACTCCCTGCTACAGCAACGACACCAAAGTAGCTAGAAGACATAAAATAAGTTAGCGAACCTAGGGGAGTTGCGCTAAGACAGCGACAGCGACGTCGGTATTATCGCCATTGATTTTCGGCGACAGCGAGGTCCGAGACAACGACATCGAGAAGCAGTATGCTAAGTTTAAAGGCACTTTTACCGATCATTTATCGTCTCGTCGCCGCCGACGCCAAATCCCTATATAAGAATCCGAGTTATGTGATCTTCGGCGCTAACCTTAGCGCTAAAGAATAAGGATTTTTAGACTTTAGAACTAAACCTGCTTCCTTTCTCGAACATCTAACAACGCAACTATAGAAGACTTTCCTTTCTACCGAAACTACAACTATAGAACCGAATCTAGATTCGAGCTTGCGGAGAACGAGTCTGGCCGCCCTACCTTGACAAGAATCGACTTAGACTAGTCCCTTCCGCTGTCTGATATAGCCAACTTTCTAGGCACCGCTACCGGTCGAACCCTTCGATAAAGGCTTAAATAGAGACGTCCCCTGCTACCTAAGAACCTCTCTAGCGTGGATTTTAGCGTTCTTACCCCCGAAACCCTCGAAAGCATCTACCGAGATTACTTCACGTCTACCGAACAATTGAAAGACTGCCGTGAAATAGCCAGGATGCTGCAAGCCTTTAACTAAGGATCTGCGGAGAAATACGGTCGCAAGAGACTATACATTTACCCCAAGCCTCTTGCCTTCTTAACCGATTAAGAACGGGTAAACTAGTCTACTATATACGACGACGCTAAAGACTCTGATCTGTGGACCGCCTTTCAAACCGCCTGTAAGACGAGGTGTAAGGAACTTAACCCATATACCGCGAAAACCTGGATCGCCCTAGTTAAAAGCCTATAAGCTAACTAGGTAAAAGACTCCAACTGGAGTTAACGCCCGTGGCACGTGTAGGCCTTTGCGATCGTTAGTAGCCCTACTAAGCATAGAAAGAATCTGTTTATCTACGACTGCGACGGCGGAAACCTTATGCGCCGACACAAGGAAGTCAAGCTAAGCGAAGTTCACGGAGGCATTGTCCGGTTCTATAACAAAATCAGGTCCACCTGGCGCATTAATCGAGTGTTTATAGGCAACATCTATGACAATTTCATCACCGACACTATAGACTGGGCCTAATACAGCGATACTAGTATTTAGATCGACGAGAATCACTGTATCGGCTATACAATGCGTTAGGTGCACAAGATGAGCTAGATGAAAGACAACCACTTCGATCCGGAAGACAGGAAGTGCAACCTAAGAGATCCGCGGTGGGAATCGTTCGTTAAGATGGAATACCTTACTAAACATTACACCGCTAAGTGAGTAAGTTAGCACTCTTCCCTTACAGAGGGTTTAATAAGGCTAGCATGGAACAGCCAACGAGGGGGAGTGTTAGGAATGTCGGTAGCTGGCAATAGCTGGCTGGTGCAATGGCATATAAGATAGGTTCTCACTCCCTCAGTTAGTTAGTTCTTCAATTAATTACTCTATCAAACATACAACTTTAAGCGAGGTAGAGCAAAACCGGTAGCTAGGATGGGGTAATCGACCCGCGCGATTCCAACGCCGTCGTCCGTTTGTCGATCCGGCCATTGCCCGTAGAGATATCGCCGCCAACACCCTCGGGCCAACACCTACCTAGTTTTCGCGGAGGCGTTGGTCAGGGTCGCCCCGGGGACGATATTTGAGACGGCGAGGTAGAGCAAAGCCGGTGGCTAGGATGGGGTAATCGACCCGCGCGATTCCAACGCCGTCGTCCGTTTGTCGATCCGGCCATTGCCCGTAGAGATATCGCCGCCAACACCCTCGGGCCAACACCTACCCGGTTTTCGAAGGCGTTGGTCAGGGTCGCCCCGGGGACGATATTTGAGACGGCGAGGTAGAGCAAAACCGGTGGCTAGGATGGGGTAATGGACCCGCGCGATTCCAACGCCGTCGTCCGTTTGTCGATCCGGCCATTGCCCGTAGAGATATCGCCGCCAACACCCTCGGGCCAACACCTACCCGGTTTTCGAAGGCGTTGGTCAGGGTCGCCCCAGGGACGATATTTGAGACGGCGAGGTAGAGCAAAACCGGTGGCTAGGATGGGGTAATCGACCCGCGCGATTCCAACGCCGTCGTCCGTTTGTCGATCCGGCCATTGCCCGGGCCCTTACCTTTACCGGATACTGGATACGACTACTAGATACTAGATACGACTACTGGATACCTGTTTATCTATCGTACGATATAAAACTACGACACCGCGCTCGCGGTGTACTGGACTCGACCCTCTTCCTTCGACAAAAGATAACAATCTCGCAAAAGATTTAAGTCTTCCCCCTCTTGAACTTGTGGTAAACTATATCGACTGTGCAACGAAGCACTTGGAAGTCTGCGACTTCCCGACCAGGTGAAACCCACAAGTTTAAGAGGAGCATTACAGAATAGAGGACCTACATGTCGCAATGGCGCATGTAGTAACATATAGAGCACAACCCTGCTAGCATATAGGGTCAGCCGAACTGCTTCTGTGCGCGCCCTGAATAGCCAGCCGTTAGGCCACTGTGTCTGTTAGCCGCTTCGTTATCGGCCTGGACGTGTCGACTAGTAGGTTGCATAAGGCGTCTTAAGAACGTGTAAATCTGAGCACATGTAGATTCCTAAAAAATATATACCTAACAATTTCCCGGAGGTTAAATGGCTAAGTGGAATAGACCCTTTACCTCCGGCTTTTTATAAGCTGTAGAGCATAAGATTAGCAGGTTGGGAGGTGACGGAGCTAGATTTCCAGGAATAGGGTGGAATTTTGAGGCGGATTTAATAGTTACACCGGTTTTGCGATTAGGGGTGGTAATTTCACTCGTCTGCCTCGTTAGAACTGCCTCCTTCGCTACCCTCAGTGCCCCGTGCCATTATACGTGCTGCTTCGTTAACCGGACCACCGAGGTCTAGATTCGCCCTAGAGAAGTACTCTAGATAGGCCCTATACTGACGTGCGATATGCCAGCCGTCGTAACGTAGCTTATCTCGATTTGGGTCTTTTCGCTATGTACGGAGGGCTTCCTATTTCGGGGTCTTCCCCTCTTCGTAGGCTTGTTCTAGGTTGGACGGAAAAGCTACAATCCACCTAATTAATGTCTCGTATACGACCAGTCGACGGGTCCTTAGAGGCGGTAAATCGTTATCTAAACTCGGGCGAGGTCGGGCTAGGGCTGGGGGTTAAGTAAACGCCGGTAGTTAGCAAGTCTGGTAGAGCTTGCCGCTCTCGTATAAGGGCAGGACCCGGAGGTATCTAGTAGCGTATAACGCAAAGTTCGTCCTCTACTTTTCTGCTATCCTCGGACTAACCGGTCTGCCTATGTAGGGTAAATTGCCAGGGATAGTCTTTAGTGCATCGTAGCAGTAGCGAGTCTATACCCGCTATAGGCGGTTGTCCTACGTACGAGGGAATCTATCGTCCTAGTTAAAGAGGAGCTAAATGCGTGTTTCCTAGGTGTTTAGCTAGGCAGAGAAGCCGCTAGTACCGGTCGCCTGCCTACTACCGTCTCTAATCGGGGAGACCTAGGGATCTCGACCGGTCGCCCGATCGATAAGGTCGTAGGAAAGGCCTTCGAGTCCTATACGTTCCTGTAGAGATACTTCGTCGGGGTCGTTAATATATAGCAAACGGGGCATCTTCCCCAACTGTTTAACTAGTGTAGATAGCGTCGAGAGAAGACAGTTGCAGTAGCGGAATACACATAGCCGTGCGAGTTCCCTTAGGGTTCTGTTTAACGCAGCGCGGTAGAGTTCGGCGTCGCCGGCCTATACATATCCGGCCAACTAACTTATTAGCGTCTGTACCTAGGTCTTAAAGGCCATATAGAGACGGCCCTGACCGGTCAACCGGAGTTTCTGCTAGAGGAAGTCGTTTGCATATGCCGTCTGTAACAGAACGCCTAATTGGAACTGTAGCTGAATCTAGTCGAATATGTCGTTTAGGAGCTAGCAGAGGTTAGTGCAACGAAGGGTCTATAGGAGAGCTAGCCTACAGCGATCTTAGGGCGTACGTACTCTACGAGACCGCTTATACCGGTCTTTCTCTAGCCGATAGTAACGCCGTATGTTGCGGCTGTTCGTAGTAAACGTAAGGATGTCGAGAAGGGCGGTTAAGAAAGCCGAGGCTAGGCTCTGTTAAACATCGATAGTGTCGCTACCGGTAGAGTAACCGGTCCGTAGGAGTATAGATAGGACTGCACAGATTGCATACAGCCAGCGGTTGATCTAGGTCCGGATATAGCAGAGTACATCGCGCCTCTCGAGTACAAAGAAGGGCCAGTGTATCTGTCTATTCGTATGCTGTACAAGAGCCGGTTAATCGAGACCAGCAGGGACTTGTGCTTTCTGAAATAAGTCCCAGGATATCCGATATTCCTCTCGGACCCCGAAGCCGTATAGACTGTCCTCGCACAACCGGAGCGAGCGGTGGACTAACCGGACTTTATACTTGAACGCTGCAAAGATGCGACGGCGCTGTAGAGCCTTAGCAGCCTGCCCTCGCCGGGAGACCGCCTAGGCTTTATTAGCTGTACTCTGTGAGAAGGCGAGGCTGCTATACACCGGCTAGGAGAACAGAGGTTTGGTCGACCGGTCGACTAGTGCAAAGAGATCCTTAATGTTGTTGTACCCTTGTATAAAGGCGACACCGCCTAAACGCTTAGGTGATTCGCGCTTTAATTCGCCGCGAACCGTAGTACTATCAAAGGTCCTACTCTACTAGTAGAGCTCTAGCTTTATATTAAGCTAGCTAGCTTAGTATTCGTTATAGTTCGTACGGCGGAGTAGAACGAGGGGTTCTCGATGAACCCTCGACCGGTTTGTAGGTTAGTAGGCTAGGTCCTTAAACGCAAGATCTACGAAGGTAGTGTCGAAGTCGATGTACTCCTTGTTAAATTGTTGTTTAAGGGACCGGTCGACTACTTGCCGAAGGCTGGCGATAGACGTCTTACGGAGCTCGAGCTTGCAGCCGTAGCGCACTGTAATCAGTTCCGCTTCCTGCCAGTCCTCTTCGTCGTCTGCTAGGCGTTCACAAATACGGGTCTAGAGACGCGCGAGTAGTAGTGCCCTAGGACGCCGGGCCTGATCGCTCGGCTATGTATTTAGAAGGTCGTAGAATAGCTCGCTAAACGACTAGTTAGTCGACCGAATCGACTGCCGCTAGCGAGCGTAGGACCCGTTATACGCCTGTTCGAAAGTGTAAGGATAGTACTAGAGAATGTCGTCCGGGTAGGTGTCTTCGAGGGCAGGTATAAAGATTTCGTTAATAAAATGCGCTTGCTAGATCCGGTTAAGGTAGCAGCGGCGCTATTTGTCGACCGCTCGTTGCTACTTTGTAGATAGCAAAGGTAGGTTTAGGAAGAAGATGTAGGTATCGAAGCTAGTAGCACCGAAGCTATAGGCGAGCCGGAAGTGCTTATATGTCGTTAGGCGGATGCCTAACCGGCCGATAGGTGTATACTAGTTGCTAGAAAGAGTCTTTGTAAACCGTAGCTAGTAACAGAACTAGATGCTATACCGATAGGCTGCAAGTAAGGTTAGTAGTAGGAATAGGGCATTAATGTCCTACTAGCGCGTTATCGTAAAGGGCCGCTGCTGGTATATTAGACAGGACCGCTCGAGCGATAGGACCGGTCGGTTATCGTCCGGTGCACTAGTGCTGCTAGCGAGGAGTCTTTCCTATGCGATGTAGCGGATCTAGTCTTAACTGTAGACCGGGAGAACTCTATGCTCTACAATATGTTACATTATATCGGGAATCGTACATCGTTCCTCTATGTTTGTGTCTCTGTCCGGGGACCGGTCTTAACTCTCCTTATCGCTTTCTCTAGTAACCTTAAGGCTCTAGTTACGGCAGAACTAGCGGAGCGTTTGACTAGTCCCCTGCCTCTCTAGACTGGCGCTATCTCCTATTGCCTGGGAACACTTGTAGCCGCTACAGCGAAAAGCTCTTTAGAGTGTCCGAATAGTATAGGGAGTTGTAGTGTTCCTTACCTCTTTGCTCTTATCCTAATCTGTCCCTCTACTACCTCGTACGCTCGACTGGTCGCTGCTAGTATGCGACGACGAATCGTCCTCGACGTCTCCTTCTTCTTCTTCTCCTACGTCGCTATCGGTAAGCGACTAGTCGTTAGGATCCTAAGGAACAGGCTCCTGTGTCTTAGGCTCGTCGATAACCGGTGTTGTAGTGTGCCTTGTCCCTACCCTCTCGTCCTCGTCGGTAGCGCTACTACCTAAAGTAACTAACTAGTCGCTATGTATATCCGAAAAGTTGTCCTCGACGTAATCCTCTTCTTGCTCCTCTTCTTCCTCGTCTTCTTCTACGTAAGCGGTAAGCGACTAGTCGTCGAGGTCAGAAGGGTTAAGGTCCTAATTTGTCTCGAATTCGTCGATAACTAGTGATAGAGGGCCAAGCTCCTAGTCCGACTCGAACTCGTTAATAACTAGTAACTCGAATTCGTTAATAACCGGTAGTAGAGGGTCGGGCTCCTAGGCTGTTTTAGATTCGTCGATAACTGGTAGTAGGGGTACAGCCTGCTGGTCAGCGCGGATACCTGTCGCTACGATGCCTCTAACGAGGGTGTTCTAGTCGGACTCGTCGACCGGTCTATGTAGTAGCGCTGCGTGCGAAGGAGGTTTAGGAGCGATTTTCCGAGGGCTCCTCCTAAGGATAGCTCTCTCCGGGGCGTCTTCTGCGAGCTCGGTCGGACAGTGCTACTACTACTACGCCGCGCTCGCTACGACGGATAGTCCTACGACGACAGATAGTCCGGCTGCGACCAGTGCCTACGGTTGTAGGGTGTCTACAAGAGCATCCTGTCGTCGCCGTGCGCGAAGCTCTCGCTAAGTCTATAACCGACGTTCGCAGGTAGCAGTATCGAAGGCGGCTTGCGACCGCGGAGACTGGTGAACCGCTCGCCTAGGCATCGCTCCGAGCGACCTCTCGTAGGAGGGAATTAAGTAAGAACCGAAGCTGCACCGGGAGTAGGGCGGTATACGGGTGCGTCCTCGTCGTCTCGGTGTATTAGAAAAAGTAAGGGTGTAGACCCCGCGACTAGTAGACGAATTAGCAGTCGCGAAAGGCGGCTTTAGATCGCTAGACCAATTAGCAGTGCCGAAAGCCGGCTTCAGCTTGCGGAGACCGCCCAACCCCAACCCCAAACTGCCTTATGGTAACGATGCCTGGAGAGGACGATATAACGATGCCGGGGACAGCCCATTCTCGGACCAGGGAGTAGAGGAAGAGACGACGAGTAGGACGAGTAAGTACGGAGGGGAGGGTGGCCCTTTATACTACTACCTCGTCGAGTGCGACGATTGTAATCAAGCCGTAGACCCCGGTAGACAGCGAGATAAGAGGATAGCTATCGACGATGACTATCGACGATCGTAAGGCTAACCCTACTCGTAATTGTAAGAAGGACGACTACACCCCGGCCCTATAAGAGCTGGATGTGTTCCCTCCTCTCTAGAGCCTCGCTACTACCCGTTTACGCTCTTAGCCTCGGTTTTCCTCTACGGTGGAGACTTCGAACTATCCGTAAGTACTCTCTACCTAGGTTGCCCTCTCCTTCGAGTGCCTCCTACTACCGATCCCGACTCGTTACTTCGCCGACCTCTCCTTCGACGTTCCTTGTCGCTTCCTCCTCCCCTCTACCCTCGGCGTTGCCCTCTCTACCCTCTAACCCTCGGATGTTATCTAAACCGTCGACGAGCGCGGTACGGCCCTAGGAAGGTCTAACGGCCTTTGTAGACGCCCTCTAGGAGCTCTATAAGGGCGTTATCCTGTGCGGCGGCGAGATCGACTACTTTGGCGTCCTAAGGAACAAGACCGGACATCCCGATACGGAAGGACGATACTACCGTACCTTCGAGTACAAGAAGTGTCGTACAAACAAAAGGCGTACTGTTAAGGCGTAGATTAAGAGCGTTACTACGGAAATCGGCTAGTCGAGACTTACGCTTATAGCGCAAACGATCCTAGACCAGCTTCGTAACTATAGTAAGGATACGGCCTAGCTCGTTGCCTAGATTAAAGATCGACTAGAGGAGCCGGTAACCGCGCCGGCGAAGCGAGCACTCGAGTCCGAGTCTTCGATCGAGATAGCGTCCGCGGATTGTCGGTTAAGGAAGACGATCCGGTATAAGGAGGACGTGTTCCTAGATATTCCCTCTACGGATCTTCCTTCTACGAGCATCCCTTCGACGAAGATTCCGTCGACGAATCTTCCTTCTACGGACATTCCGTCTACGGACATTCCTTCTACGAGGCTCCCTACCGACATCCCTTTAACTAGGCTGCCTTCGATCGATATCCCCTTAACGATCCCTACTATCTTCGTCCCGGAGACCGACCCTACCGCGATTCTAGTCGACCCTATACCGAAGCCTATCGTATAGATACCCTTCTTTTAGAAATACGCCGAGGCCTGCCTAATCCGCGCGGCGAAGGAGACGAAGCAATTAGTTAACCGCCTCCTATATACCCTAGGCAAAGGTCCTCCTTATCGCTCGGACAAAGGTCCTCCTTATTGCTCGAGTAAAGATCCTCCGGACCCTCGTAGACCTAAAGATAGCGCGAGCGAGTACTAGAAGGAATCGAGACCCGCTACGAATAGAGCCCTACCGCCTAGCTAGAACAACGCGCGAGCGGAGTTAATTAAGGAGAGACAGCAGAGGAAGAGTCTTCCGCACTATTCCGTCGAGGAGAAGCGTAGAGGGAAGAGTGTTCCTCCTAAGGTACGACCCTACGACCTCTTTCCTAGTAAGGACTACGACCTTCTCTCGCCCTTTTCTATAGCATCCGTCCCTCTTCCCCTTGTGCCCTCTCCGGATACGCCCTCTCCTGCAAAGGCGAAGGAGCTTACTCCCTTTCTATTCTCTTCGTCGGGACGGTAGAGGCTGTAGATCGCGGACCTAGCCGCGCGTGCCGAACTAGTAACGCCCTCCCTAAAAGCGAAGACCTTCTAGATTCTCTCCGCGGAGCCGAAGCTACGAACAAAACTAACCTCTCCTTTAGCGGACTATAAGCGGAAACTACTCTAACCCCGCTTTATAAACCTTCCTAGGAGATCGTCTATAGATTAGGTCTACGAGTTCGTTAATCGCTATCGAGAAGCCGATAACAAATTTAAAAGGTAAGTAGTATAGTAGAAGGCGAAGAGTGCCGGTATCTTCGACGAGTTTAAAGCCGAGCTAATATAGTAGGGGCTAGAAGAGGAGCCGGCGGGACGGGAGGATAGCCTAGGCTCGAAGAGAGAGACTTAAGGAGCATCTTCTAAGAGAGAGAGTCGAGAGGCATCTAGGGGAGGCGAGTCCTCTCGCGGGTTGCGAGACTAGGAGGAATGCTAGGATTAGATGTATTAACATCCGGGGCTTAGGGGATAATAGGTAGCCGATCCTAGCGGCGCTAATTAACGACGACGTCCTCGACTACCTCTTTATCGTTAAGACCTAGTTCGTCGAGTATAAGAAGCGCTAAGCGGATTACCGCGTAATTACGACTATAGTAAAGCCCGATATAGTGCTGAGAAAGGGTCGCTTAGGCTATAGGATTCTAGTAATAGGGACAGTACGCGCGCGAAGTTAGCTTACCGGCGAGGCGTAGATTATCGGGACAGACGCTATAACCCTGCCGACGGACTAGGGAACGATTAGCGGAGTCTACTTTCCCCCTAAGCGGAAGCTAGATGAGGTCCGGTCTACGCTCGAGGCGGTTGCCGGCTTAGATGTCGTTCTCGGAGATATTAACGTCCGCTTTAGTAAGATGTCTCTCTAGAGCGGGAAGGCGTTGCTGCTTCCGAGACGGAAGGTCGTCTCGCGATAGATCGAGGACTCCGCGATAACCTATCTAATGCCGATCTAGGAGCCGATTACGATTGCGGACGCCGTATACGAGAAACAACTAACGACTAACTACTACTTTGTCCGCCGGACGCTACCGCATACGACGCTAGCTCTACCGCGACCGACGGAGAAGATGAATACCGACTATATCTACTAGCTCTACCTCCAGCTAGACCCGACTGCGGGTACTCCGGGTAGATTAGCCGTGCTGTATTAACTTAGATCAGCTGTGCCGTATCAACTTCGACGCTATGCGATAAGCCGGCTAAACGACGACGATACGGCGTAGGCGCTCTACTATAGCTGGGAGAGAAGGGCGCGGCATCGACGGCATCTGTACTATATAAGCACCGATGTAGACAAGCGGAATACGGAAATTGTATCGCTCTGCTAGTAGGTAAGCGAAGCCGTGCTAGGACTCGCCTCTACGCGTTGTCGAAATCGTCCTCCGGGTAGACAAAAGGCGGAGGATATAAGTGACGGAGGCGGAGAGAAGAAGAATAGAGGCGGAGAGAAGAAGGATCGAGACGGAGAGAAGAAGGATAAAGGCGGAGAGAAGAAGGATCGAGAGGGAGAGAAGAAGGATCGAGAGGGAGAGAAGAAGGATTAAGAGGGAGAGAAGAAGGATCGAAAGGGAGAGAAGAAGGATCGAGAGGGAGAGAAGAAGGATTAAGAGGGAGAGAAGAAGAATAGAGGTAGAGAGAAGAACGACGGACCTCGAAAGGTAATAATAGACCCAAAGCGAAAGCAAGCCGAGGATAATAACGACGCTGCTCGCAAGCTAAAGTAGCTACGCCGCCGTGTTAAGAAGAAGAAGGACTAGCGTCTTAAGGCAATGGCGAAGCCGAACCTAGACGCCGATAGCAGGACGCTTAAGACGGTCCGTCTCTATAAGAGAGCGTAGCGCTACGTAAACAAGAATATACTGCTAGTGCCGACCCTAGCAGCGAAGGCAAAAGGGATAACGGCAATCGACGAAGTAACAGAGGGATTTACTAGTCGATTCGTTTCGACAGCGACCCTCCTGGTACAGGAGATGTTTCCTATTAACGATCGATCCGCCTTGCTCTCCTTCTCGATCGACGAGATAATATAGGAGCTTACCTACTAGGATGCTACGAAGGCCTACGGAAACGATAGGGTACACATCCGTCTAATAAAAACCCTCGCGACGACGAGCTTCCTCCGGATCCTAGCCGCCCTCTATAATTCCTGTCTCCGGAATGGTAAGACGCCGCAGAGCTAGAACGAAACTATTGTCTATCTGGTCGTTAAGGATAAGACCCGACGGGAGGATAGTACGATGCCGGCGAAGGATGCTAACAACGTTCGTCCGATCTCGCTAGTAACGATGTTTCGAAAGGTCTTCGAGCGCCTACTCCTCCGGCGCTGTTTTTTTTTTTTTTTTTTTTTTTTTTTTTTTTTTTTTTTTTTTTTTTTTTTTTTTTATTCCATTTACGTCCTTTTGGAGTCTATGACTATGTAGGACGGCCTTGCCCTAAAGGCAAGGCAGTAGATCTATTTACAATCAGAATCTTCTGTATTCTTTGACCTTAGGGGAAACCCCGTGCCTAAGGCAGGACCTGCAAGTAGAATCTGCCGAAGGACTTCAAAACAGCGCAAGACAAAGGAAATCAAACGAGTGTTGTTGTCTGCAGCCGGGGCTGCAGAATTTTCGCGCCAAGCTTTTTGCAGAATTTTCAGCGGATCCTTCCGCTTCGCACACACACACGCTACAAATTCGAATACAAAATTCGAATACACAGCAGCTGTCCAACTCGCTGTCTTCTCTTGTCCTCAATATGCCTTTGTGGAACTGCATGCCGCTTCCAAACGCATACAGCTACGCAGGTTGATCGCAGAGTTGTGGATTCCACCGACTGTTCCAGCTCTTTAAAGTGCACTTTTCCGAGAGGGAAAGAGGTGCGATTTCGGTTCGGATTTCGAGGAGGTGCGCGTATAGGGCAGAGTGGACTGCTTCTTCTTCTTCTTCTTCTTCTTGTTTGCAGCGTTTGTAGCGTAGAGGGCGTTCGAATCGTGCTGTTGTTCTGTAGCTTGTGTTTCGAGGTAGATTTCGAGGTAGATTTCGAGGAGGATTTCGAGAAGGATTTCGAGAAAGATTTCGAGGCGGATTTCGAGAAGGATTTCAGGCGGATTTCGAGAGGTTTTCGAGGAGGTTTCTTCCAGACTGTCTTGGTTTCCCTTCCGAGGAAGGTACTTACGACGGCCACCGCGTGAAGGTGCAGTCTGTTCGGCCGTCCCTCCGGCGCTTTAATAGTAGGACATAGGCGAGGATGCATCCTAACTAGGCGGGATTTCGAAGTTACTACTCTACTGTAACGAACGCCGCGGTCGTCTACGCCCTCCTCGAATCGAGCCGGATTATATACACTATGTTCCTCGATTTTTAAGCCGCCTTTAACGTCGTAGATTATGTACTACTCGCAGACGTTCTACGCCGGCGGAGATGTCCGGAGAATATGCTAGCTCTAATTACGAGCCTCTACTTTTTCGACGTCTAGTCCTTTATCGTTTCGGATTGTACGGCTTCTCGGTAGTTTCCGCGGACGAGGGGAGTTCTATAGGGCTCACCCCTCTCGCCCTATCTATTTAACATCTTTATCGATGGCTTGCTCGAGGACTTGAATCGACCTAGGACACTCGCCCTAGCCGGCTCTTCCGACGTAATGCCTACGGCGCCGCCGATTCCTCGCGCGCTATTCTTCGCCGATAATAGTGTTCTCTTCGCTACCGACTTGGACGAGGTGCGTATACTAATCTAGATCCTCGAGCGCTAGTCCTCCGCCAACCGTATCGCCCTAAACATTAAAAAATGCGCCTATCTAGCGCCGGCGTCTTCGTAGGAGGCGATCTACCTCTTTAGTACGGAGGTACCGAGGAGAGAGGTATATACCTACCTCGGATTTCCTATAACGGCGCGAGGGATTAACTTAAGGAGGCACCTTAAGAGCCGGCTCGAACAGGCCGGGAAACGAAGCGACTTCCTTACCCTCGACGCGGATAGTTAGGGCTTCGCGCATCGCCTACGAGTCTATTAGTAGTATCTCGCACCGATGTTCGAGTATAGCGCGCCTCTCCTCGCGGCGTTTGCCGAGGACTCTCCTAAGTTCTAGGACGAGACGACTAAGGATGTTACGAAGCTAACAAAGTAGATCTCGGGTTATGCTTCTAACCCTCACTTTACTCGCAATCTCCTAGGAATCTCCGCCCTACCCTCGCGATTTAAGGCACTAAAAACTAGCTTTTAGGTTGTAAAGAAGTACGCTCCAGAAGAAAGTCCGCTACAGAAGTTAGGATTACTAATCTAGAAACCTAAAGCGTTCTTCCGGCGCTTAACGGAGGACAAGCTCTACGAGAAGTACCGCAAGACACCCGAGTCCTAGCCTCGCGACCGAAGCTTTAGCGAAGACCGCCGTTCTGTCTAGCGGTTCCTACGCTAGGAGAGAGAGGAAGATATAGCCGAAGAGGCTAAGAAGTAGAGCCTAACCTAGATTATACCGGAAGAAAGCCGCCTAAAGCGGGACTTATAAGGAGCCGATTACTTTTTAAAGGCGCCGCGGTCCTTCTAGAAGCGCTTCCTCTAGTATCGGCGTAGAACCTTCTATACCTATAGTTTCTACGTCTGTACGAGCAAATTTATCTAAGGACACGAGACTTGCTACCGGGAAAATAGGACAAGCTAGCTCTCGAGGAAGGAACGACGGGCGAAGCAGAAGATATATAAGAAAATAGGCACTACGAACACAAAGTTTACCGAGGTAGACTTCCTTCTAAATACAGGATGCTAGAAGCGAGCTAACGAGATCCTCGAGCGAATCTCGACGAAGATTACGAAGGAGGAAGCTGCGAAGGAGGAAGCGGAGGAAGCGGCGGCACAGACCTAGTGCACACTGTCCTAAGTAGGACGTTAAAAGGCTCCGTCCGATAAGTAGGACGTTAAAAGGCTCCGTCCGATAAGTAGGACGTTAAAAGGCTCGGTCCGATAAGTAGGACGTAAAGTAGCTCCGTCCGATAGGTAGGACGTAAAGTAGCTCCGTCCGATAGGTAGGACGTAAAGTAGCTCGGTCCGATAGGTAGGACGTAAAAAGGCTCCGTCCGATAGGTAGGACGTAAAGTAGCTCCGTCGACCCGGGACGTAAAAGCGGAGATCATCCCTCGAGGATAAATTAGGCGTTTACCCTATTAAAAAGGAGTCTCTTCCCTTAAGATAAAAGTAGGCGTCCGATCGGTAGGACGTTAAAAGGCTGCGCTACGACGTAGGAGACGTAGGCGACTGGCGAGGCCCGGACTAGCTCCGCACCAGACGATTAACTCTATCCGGAAGGCCTAGCAGTAGATATAAGGCATGTACCCTAGATCTGCGGCTGCTTCCTCTTAAAGCCGGGGAGCGGGAGGAAGAAAACTAGTACCTCTATAGAGTAGTAGGAGGCTTAGAGGAATGCGAAGGCGACGGCGTAGTAGGGGAGAGGAGTAGACGACGACGATTACTAGAGGAGGAATTCTAGCCGAAGGGAAGACGGCACTCCCTAAACTGTTCGGGAAGCACTTGTAGACTAGTGTATAAGCAGCTCGATTAGAATCGAATGTCTCCGATAGTAGATACGCCGGACGGAGGGAGGACAGAGCTCTACCGGACGGTCTTAAAGCGGGATGTTCCCCCTTAACGAGACGGGGTTATAGTTTCGGGCGGATAAGGAGACGTACACCTCGTCCGTTACCTAGGAGGTTTGGAAACCTAAGGTACGATAGACGGTGAGCGATTGCCGGAGCGATATTTTGCGTTAGGATGCGGACTAGCCTATCGGTAGTCTCTCTTTTTAGCAGTTTGGTCAACTCGGGAGATAGTTAAAAGGACACCGTAAAACGTAGTTAGGCTAGGAGTAGCTGCGGTGCCGTGCATCGCGAGGCGCTTTACGTAGGAGCGTAGGTCTGTTTCCTCCCCTCTAAAGACGGCCAAAAGAGCCGGTAGTAAGGGCTTAGATAGGGCTTTAGTTCAGATCAGGTGCAAAGGTAGACTAGCCTATATAAACAAGTACAATGAACCCCTAACCCTAACCCTATTCTACTAAAAGAACTTAGCTCTACTAATAATATTTAGGTAGAAGTTTAGGACGTATAGATAATTCTCGAGTCTAATTAGGAGTATCTATCTATCGACTATCTTAATCTTTAGGAAAGCTATCCCGATTATAATAATAAGGATCTAAAGGTTCCTTATCGATACTATCTTATTATTCTTTAGTACTATATACGCCTAAAACCCTAGCCGTCCTAGATAGTTTATAATATAGATATTCGAGCCGCCGTCCTAAAGAACTTACTCTTTAAGGTATATCTTAAATTAAGTTAATATTATAATTACTAGAGAAGCGTAGTTAGGATATTATAGAATAGCTCCTTAGAATATAGGGGGTATTCCTTAATAGTATTATCCTAGTCCTAACTACTTAACTTCTCGTTTCCTAACTTATTATAATATAATTCTATAATCTATATTATAAGAGGACTATAAAATTTCTTTATAGTAGTCTAATAGTATCCCTTATTCTTCTAAAGATACTTTATATAGAACTATAGCTTTACCTTAAAGATATTATTATTCTTCTAAGTTTTAGTAAGTTTCTCTTAAAGTAAACTATTAATAATAAGGTAATCTTTACGAAGCTTATATATATTCTTACTCTATATACCTATAACGAGTTTATATATCGGTAGAGTCTTCTTTCCTAATCTAGTTCTAGATCCGGATCTAGTTCCTAATAGAGGTCCTACTTTAATCTATTACTATTAATTCCTACCTATTAAGGCGTTTACTAATAGAGTAGTAGCTTCTCCCTAAAATAAGATTATTAAGAAGCTAAGCTTTTCTAGAGGCTTAGTTCGCTTATACTAAATAAATATCGATATTAATTTATAAATCTTAAGTAGTAGAGCGCCGAGTCTTAACGCGACCTAATTATAAACTTTAAGAGCTAATCTATAAGCCGAGTCGTTCTAAGATATAGTATTAATAAATCGTAGCTTAACTTTAAATTATTTAAGTATCTTAGCTATATCGATTACTCTATATAGATAGGTCTATTCCTAAACCTAGTTTTTAGTATTAGTAATCTTCTTTACCCTCTTAAGAGAAGCTAGCTTTTTAGTAAAGTATTAGTATACTTCTTCTTTTATTAGGGTAAGATACTCTTTTAGCCTAATTATAATTACTCTAAGGGAGAGTATTCTTATCGATTCTACTATATCTATAATATAACGATAATATAGTAGGTCTACTAAATTAATTAGGTAGGTTATAGCCGCTATTTTAGTAGTTAAGAAGTTGTCCTAAAGCTATTTCTATATCTTATATTCTTTAAAGAGAAGGCCGTATTACCTAACTTTAGAATCCTAAGTCGTATTAGTAATATCTTTAAGCTAAGGAATATTAGGTTCTATAGGCTTATAAACTCTATAAGCCTTTAGTAGTAAAGTAGGTTATATAAATACTTAAGATACGTTAGGAGTAGTCGATATACTTCCTAATACTTCCTTAGTTCCCTTACTAGAGGTTTAAGTACCTCCTAACTAGGTCTTACGCTTTACTAATCCGGTAGAGCCTTCTAAAGTAGTTAATAAAGCTCCTAAAGCGGCTATTTCTTTTAGTATAGTAACCTAAGGAGATTCTAGTTTAAGTATATTAGGATTAGCGTATTTCTAGAGATCCCGAGATATTATAAAGATTTCCGTCGTCTTAAACTATATATAGTAGTCCTAAGGAGTCTTTAGCTTCGGAGTATAGTTCTTATTATTATTCGATATTAGATAAACTATCTTAACTATCGAGCTTAATATTTAAGATTAATTTAAGAAGTATTCGTTTTATATATAAATAAGGTATTATTACTTCCTAATACGACGGATTTAGTAAGGTACTTATAATTAGATTACGTTACTCTTAGAAGAAATATATTCCTAATACTATCCTAACTATCTTAATATTATCTTTACTTACTTTAATATCGTTCTTACTTACTATAATATCGTTCTTACTCGTTTTAGTAATAATTTAGTAAAGCTTTTCTATTTTAGTAGAAATATTATAATTAGAGTAAGTAGTAGTTAACCGCTTTTCTAATAGGAAACTAGTATTCCTAAATCTAAGAGGATAGTTTTAACTACCTTCTATTCGGAATACTACTCTTTCTAATTCCGAGTAAGTAGTAGTTAACTACTTCTTTTTAGGAAGAGTAGTTTTCGATAGTAGACTTAAATTTACTATTAAAGCCTTATTTAGTATCTCTTTTTATATAAATCTAGGCTTATAACTAATATAGGGGCTAGTATACCGCCCTCTAAACTTCTTATAAACTATTAATTAAATTACTTATCTAGCTACGTATTTAACTAAAGAGTTTTTAGATATTAGATTACGCTATTAATTCCCTATCTAATTACCTAACTTTAGATTATATAATCCTAAAGTTATATAACTAATTTTCTATAATAGAAACTAAGACCTCGCGATAGAATATACTATATTAAGTATTTATAGCCTCGTTTCGTTCTATCGCTAAACTACCCTTACGCGTCCTCTAGTAATCGTCCTCTATTATCCGGCGCTCTAAGCTAGCTAGGCTACATACACCGCCTACAAACCTACTTATACCGTGTCGATCGCAGACCATAACCATTGGACAGATCTCCGTCTTAGAGGGCTGCTCTAGCGAGAATGAAGAGCGGTTGTAGAAGCGTAACGACCTCTTGCTCGGATACAACCCGGTAAGACGGAATTCGATCGCTGTGGAGGACTTCGAGGCCGGACAGCCTCACATGCCGCTTGAGAGCGAGAAGAGACGACTCTATACTTTGCGGAAATGTCGGGGCTATATCATCACTTCAAGGCCTGTGGATACATAAAACCTAATAATGTGGTCAAACCATATCAGTCCGGACTCCATCACACAGGACCCATCCGATATCGAGATTTGGAGGCTGCTACATGTCTTTCGATCCTGGCTCGGCGAGGGCGTGGAGGTGGCGATGTGGTGTGCTAGGGGTTAGATTTGTCAACTCGCGGGCGGGCGGGCCGGAGACACTGGAGCAGCTTTTTGGCCGGATGGCGAGGTGGGCGCGACAGACGGGGATCGTGCTGTCGTTGGACCAGGGGGAGGGGATGGAGGAGTGAAAGCGGGAGGGAAGACTGATGAACGTGTATGAATACGAAGGTGAATATGGAGAGTCACTGGTTGACGACATAAACCACAAATCCACGATCCTCCCCGGCCACGGCCATCGCTCCTGTCTCCTGTCATGACAGTCGTCATGAATTCGTACAACTGCCACACATGTTCAATTTTTCTGCCTGCACTAACGTATTCCGGCAGGGCAAATGATGATTCCACCGTCTTTCTCCTCACCACCCACGCGGAATCCCTCCGTACAAAGATCCTCCTGTTCAGTCTCGTCTCGTCGCGCCAATGATCGTCGTGCGGATACTCGGAAGTCGCCTCCGAGGATGCGGCCAATCTTCACCCTCGGCGCCTTCTTTCAGTTCTACATGGTGCGCAAAGAACATCAACACCGGGCAAGACATGACTGATCGACGACATCTTCGACAACTCACTCCAGCACGAAGAATACAGAACTATGCGCACGCGAGCAGCACTGGGATGAAAGAGCAAGACGAAAGAGCAAGACGAAAGAGCAAGACGAAAGAACGAAAGGAGACTTCCATCACAAACCAGACCTGAGTTGTCCATTCAAGTCGCCTTCAAACCACCACTAGGGTCACTGCACCCCATGGCCTGAAACGTCACCACATCACGGTGGTGGAGGCCTGTGGCATGCGCTTGCGCACTTTGTTCTCACAGTTGGCTTCGGCCGTGTGCAGTCCTAATGCGCCTGCTGCGGGGTTGATATGGAGCAACGCGAGCCTGCATCCATGGCTGGTCACCTGTGATGGAAAATCTCCGGACGCATCGCCAATTCGTCCACAACTGCGGATCCGAACGAACAACCACCAGCACCGGTCATGCGGACGAGGTCCGGAATTATGGAAGACTTGTCAAGGCATTTATTTGCTTAATGCGAAGCTCGAGAGTGGACTGATATAGTTCTACCTTGGCTCTGGAATGGAAAGCCAGCCTCCGATCTGCAAAGGCAAGTCCGCTACAATATCAAAAAAACCGCAACAAAAGAAAGAGTCAGACGATCACCGAGTTCAATCGCCCATGACCCTTTTCTCGATGATTTCGCTCCTTCACACATGCACTCCTCTCCAGCGCAGTCCAGCAAACCCCGGGGTTTCCCTTCACTTGGCAGACCCAGACTGCTCGACCCCACTCTGTCCATTCAAGAACTGCTCCCATCCGGCACATCCCTCGGGCACCTCGTTCTCATTCAAAAACTGGCTGAAATCAACCAATCCAACGGGCGGCGACCATACACCACCCTCCGGATCCTGTCCAACCTGCTGAGCCTGTCCATTATGCTGAGCCTGTCTATCATGCTGAGCCTGTCTATCATGCTGAGCCTGTCCAACCTGCGGATCCTGCGCCTTTGACGAAACCAGCGACTCCCCGGCATCACTCTGCACCAGTTCTAAGTCGGAAGTTCCACTCGGAGTCGAGGCGGTAGTAGAAGAGAGTCGAGCGACGTCGCGGTGGTACTCGCCGCACATGCGATTGAACTCGGCCATGTCGAATTCCGCCATGAGATCCACTTCCTAGAACGCGAGCTATTCACCAGGCGGCGCCACCTTAACCTTCTCCTGTCCTCCAACAACGTTGAGCTGCTCCCGTGCAACCTGCTCCTGTCCTCCAACAGCGCTGAGCTGCGCCTCCGACAGAGTCAGCGACTCCCCAAAGGCACCGTCCAGCCATGGAGCTTAAGAAGCGTCCGCTATAGAGATGCGACAGCTCGGTGCCACGGCTACGGAGGGCATCGCCACGGCAAAAGCGCTTGTCGAGCTAGCGAGACCCTTGTCGGTGTGGACAATACCGGCCTAAAATCCCTTTCATCGCAAGGGATACCAGGAGTGGCTTGGCTGGATGTGTCCGCGCCCGGAGCCGGTGTCCCGTGCGATTTCGCCAACAACGATGCTCTCTCGGGGACGTCCTTCGGTATGCGGATTTACTGTCTAACGAGGCGAAGAAGCTAATGATGAGCAGCCGCCCCTGCAGTTGCCGGCGTCGCAGCCCTCCTGCTAGCTTCGGAGCACTACCTCGACATCAAAGCTGCTTATGCAAATGCCTCACCAGACGAGACCGATGGTGCGTTTGTAAAACGGTGGATCGTCGGCAATGCATAGAGTCGAACACCCGCAGGGCCCATCGTGGCTTGGAACGGCGTCGTTTCCAACATCGCATGCGTCGCCGCTGATTCGCAACAAGTCATCGGAGGATCGCCCTCACTCCGACCGCGCCAACTAGCTCAGTGTCCAGCAGCGTGCCCCCCAGTGCCGCCGCCCTGCGTAGAGAACGGCTGTAAGGGCGTGGTCACTGGACCTCCAGGTAGTGACATCGCCGAGTGCACCGCTGCGTTCCCCGGCTGCACATGCACGCCCCAAGACATCACCCCAGGGCATTGTGGACCCGTTCCCGGACCCTGTGAAGAGCAGAACTGCCAGGGCGCTGCCAATAACGGTCCAGGAAGCAACACTGCTGCGTGCACTGCCGCGTTCGTGGGCTGTCCATGCACGCCTTCCGCCAACACACCCGGCCATTGCGGACCGGAGCCAGGACCTTGCGAGCAGCAGAATTGTAATGGCCGTGCAACGTCGTTGCTAAGTTCTGACGGGATCTGTCAGGATGCATTTAGGGACTGCTCGTGTGTGGCGACAAACGTCATGCCGGGGTTCTGCTCGGGGCGCAGAATCAGGTCTCCTGTATTCAGTCCTGGGGCCCTGGGCCTTTGCAGTTAGTCATTACCGTTCGAGTTAAGTTTAAGGGTGGTGCTTTCCTCCTAAGAATATTAGATCCGTGGTGACGAAGAGGATCCGGAGTTATATAGCTTTCGACGAACGACCCTCTTGGGGGACCAAACCAAGCACAACTTACTTGGATAGCAATCTGAAATTCACTATTCTGCTGTAGCCTTCTGAATCTGCACACACACATAGCGTCGAAATACGCTGAAGTAGTGTGGGAGGTCTTACGCAGCGGCACGAAAATCTCGTGTCTTGTCGTAGCGCTGCGATAGGCCTTTGACCTCACACCTGCCCTCTGCCAGAACTAGAAAGTCGCTAGGCATACACCAGGTCTCACAGTTCCCCGAGTATCCATCGAGCGGGCCGCCCGCGTTCTATAGATTTTGTGATAGACATGCATGAATCACCACTGCCATACCAATCATAACAAGTAATTCGCATCAACTCTCTCCCCTATCCCCATCATTTTTATCTCCAGCAACTTTTGAACCTCCCCATGTCCACACCTCTTCGCAGCCTCTAACGTAGTGCCCCACTTCTCACTCTGTGCGTGTGGATCAGCCTTGTATGCTAATAACACCTTTACTACGTCCACCTTCCCCGCTTCCACCGCCGCATAGAGCAGTGTCGTCCGCTAATCCCCCAACCCGACAGCTCCGTTCGCGTCCGCGCCGTGCCGTAGTAGAGTCTCGATAATTTAGGGTCGTTAATTCTGCCGAACTGCTAAGGGGAGAGCCAACTGGGGAGGTAATGGTACGGTAGGCTCAAGGAGGAGGGAGAGGACGCGGGAGTGGGGTGTACATATTGCCCTTTTGATTAAGGTAGGCAGCTTTAGGCTAATGTCGGCATTAAGGCGGGAGAGTGTAGGGCTGGTGCTCGTATGGCTTCGGCCGATCGTGGTAGCAAAGCACCTAAGCAGTAGTTTCAAGACTCCAACGTGTCCGGCAAGGACAGCGGCGCGGAAGAGGTTAATGCCTTCGTCGGCGGTATTGTTGTAGGGGTGAGGAGAGACTTTCGAGGCATCAGGATTTTGGCGCAGGACGAGATGCAGGAGTCTTGGATGCGGTGCTGGCCCTTCGACTGTGGACGGGTTGGCTTGATGTTCCCTGTTCAATGCCGATTCCAGGTTCTTACTGCGTTCCTCGGATGTCTCAAATGATGCGTGGTAATGAGAGCGTCTGGATCGATCAATTCGACGAGAGCGCTACCCTGATCATCATCACTGTAAGGATAGTGTTTTAGCCCCTCGGCGACTTCGAGCAACAGCTCGCAATACGGCTAACGATAGTCTGGCGTGGTGGATTGCCGCGACAAAACTCTCGAACTCTCCACATGCTGTGCTGGTCGAACCAAGGGAGGGGGTGAATTTCGACAACCGTCAGGACTAGTATATGAAGCTCAAGTCGCTGCACAGGAAATATTGGGGTTTCCATTCCACCCAGTGCATAGACGTTCCCAGTCCTCGGAATGCCTGCAATCCATTTCCTAAAGGCAACGATAGCTCTCGCTACACTCCATCTCCTTCCAGTTAAGGCGGCGTACTGCGAACCATCCGCTGGCCTGGCGCCATACAATGCCCAAGTATGGGATCTTCGCGAAGCTCTCTGCGGCAATCACGCCTGTGACTTGGGCTGGGAACAAGAAGGATCGAGGACCGAGTGCGTGATGAAGATGCCACTTGGGGGCGGATGGGAAGTTTCAGCCAATATTTCCGACAGTTCAGGAGAGTGGCGTGAGTGGTATGTGCCTTTCGTGACCCATAAGAATACTCTCGGGGGCAATGGGCTGACTGGCGTGCTTATTGAGCTGGGAGGCAATGGAGAACATCATTGTGGAGTGTTTCCATCGAGAAGGGTATTATGCAGGCTTCTGGATCGGCCCAACCATCAGATATGAGATGGTGGTGCAATATCTGGAATCGCAGGACAGGGATGAAGTAGTTGACCTCGTTGAAACCGTTGATAATGGCGAGAGCTATGAAGAAGTCGAAGTGCAGAACAATCCCGTAGACGGGAGAACCTCGGAGGATGGATGATGTCATATCAGCTTGCTTCCTAAGGTTGCAGGCGGTGGATGGAGAGTTTGTCTCTACACATTGCTCCGTTTCCTGTCCACCGAGTACCTACCTCCGTGACAGTTTGTGTGGTCAACAACAACTCCGTCGCCCTCTGAGAGTAGGTACTGAAAGTTTCCTACTCATTCGTCTTCTCTCTCAAAAGAAGACACCTACCTTACCGCTATGGCGCAACAGCCGAGTCGGACAACGACTACTCACCCACTGACTTCAAGCGTCAAGACCGCAGCAAGCACTACGAGAACGAGTCGCTTGAAGACGGTAAGATCGACGAAACACAGACCCAAGGCCGCTCTCAGCACCAGCAGCGCGAGCGCGAGCAGCTCGAGCGCTCTCGCCGCCGCGCATCATCTCAAATCCCCGGGTCCTTTCCTCGATCCTCATCGATCGTCCGACCTACCTCACGATCCAACTCACTCGTCCGACGACCTTCCCTCACCGTCATACGGCACCGATCCAGAGGCGCTGCGCCTCCTCCATCAAAATCCTACCGTCGAGACCGCACCGTCGCCGCGACTCCAGACGAAGCCGCCCAAGACGAGATCTCTACTCCCAACGCCCCGAACGCCAGTGCTGTCGAAGCGAACGTCGAAGCGAACGACATGCAAGAAGAAGATGGATCTGAGTACGGACAAGAGCAGGTGGTGGACTTTAACCGCCTGTGGGACTGTGAAAAGAATGGAATACCTCGATACGATGCTGTCGATCGGGCAGCAGGAGCAAAATACTCAGCAGAAAACTACATCGCGCGCAATCAAGAGGAGTTCTCTCTGAACTACTTCTTCCGCGCGTCCCAAGCCACTCTGAAGAACGTTGAGTCCATGTCCAACCAGCGGGCAAAGGACACTGCTACCAAGCTCAACCTACGGAAGGGAATCTACGGATACACAAAGCGCACTAATGAGATGGCCAAGGAACTCGAGTCCGCTGGAAGGCGCACTGGAGGAGCTGACCTTTCGTGTCAAGGATATGGCCAAGGACCTCGAGTCCGCTGAAGATGAGATTGATGAGTTCCATATCACCATCGCCGGCCTTCGCGACCAACTCGCAAACATGGACGCCGAAATCGATGAGCTGAAAGCTCAGATCCTCACCAACAAGGCGCTTCCACCGCTCCCGCAACCTCCCATCCCGTCAGTAGATGAGTTTGGTGTCCCCCTCGCTCGCGACCGACGTGGTCGTCCTGCTGAAGCCGCGGCAACTGCCGAAGCAACTGCGCCAGCACTCTCATATGCCCGTGCATCATCTCCCTCCAACACTCGACTTCATCCTGTCGTACACCTTCATCCCGAGTCGTCTAACAACGGTCTCGGCTCCACCACCCTCAAATTCCATCAAACTATGGACAAGCGCTTTCCTGGCCCTGGCATCTTTGACGGTACTACTCCAGAGTACTGCTTCTGGAGACGAGCACCCAAGAGCCGCCTCGAAGCCGCTTGCGATGCTACAACGCCCTTTACTGAGATGATCGCTTACGTCCAGAGCTGCACCACCGGTGAGCCATGGCGGACGATCAACATCAACACCAACGGCAGGCACCGAGACTGGACCCGCATTGAAGACATGTTTCAAGAGTTCGACGCATACTACGGAGTTCACGACGTCTTGCTCAAGGCCAAAACCGCCCTCTCAGTCCTCAAGCAAGGAAAGGTTGAACTGCTCTCCAAGTACGTCCTCGACTACCGCAGCCTGTGCCAGGAGGCCGAGGAGAAGCTTGACACCCATTCCCTCTGGCTTACTCTCAACAACAAGTACAAGCACGAGCTCAAGCGTGACACTCGACTTCCATTCCATGACTTCTGCATTGAAGCGCGTCTCTTGGAAGACAATTGGAAGTCTATCGTCGATACCACTCCTGCAAACCCTGGCCGAGGAGCCGGTGACAACGCAGGTCGTGGCCGTGGATCCACTCGAGGAGGACGTGGAGGTGGCAATGTCGGCCGTGGTGCCGCTGTCCGCCTCATCCCAATGCGCTACAAGAACCTCGGTGTGCTCGATGATGCGGGCCGCAAGAAGCTCATGGATGAGCGTCGCTGTTTCCGCTGCCGCGAGACTGGCTATGACCGCACCAGCGCTGAGTGCGTTTCCAGCCCTCAGAAGGGTCGCTACGAGTTTGGCAACGTCCAGCATGAGACTCCAATCACCAACACCCTCGCCTCCGCCGCTGTCGTTGACAGCACCCAACTCCGCATCACCAACGGTAACTCGGGAAATGCCCAGGCTCAGACATAAGACGCGAGTCTGAGCCCTTCACCAACACACACAACTTCGACGATGAACATGAACACAAGCACTACCAGTTTCGACCTGTATCTGATTTTCTTCCTTCACGAGAGCATACCCTTTGCGAGTTGAGCGCCGGCAGTTCCCCTGTCAAAGGCCAACACCTTGTATGTACTGGCAAATTAGATGGCCATTCAAAAGTTCGTTTACTGCTCGACTGTGGAGCTTCATCATTGTTCATCCATCCACGTTGTGTGCGCGCAAACAACATACCCACTTTTCAGCTCGACTACGCTGAACGCCTGCGCCTTGTCGACAACACAGTTAAGGCGCTGACCACAGCAGCTTTGCTCACCATCACCATCGGTGGTCACGCTACAAAAGATTTATACGTCGCGGCGGGCTACAAAAGATTTATGTGTCCCGGGCTATAAAAGATTTATGCGTCCCGGGCCTGAACTCGAGCCATGACCACAAACATCCACTGCTGATCCTCCTCCATCTCCGCGACCACATTCTCCTCGGCTATCAACCTGATCGTCCATTTCCCGGGTCCTGCGTGGATCCAGCATCTTCTCCGGACTGCTCTAATCTAGCAAGCACGCAATATCATCAACGGAGCATCGCTCGGAACTTGGCATCCTTAACTATCTCCCCCGGCCACTTTATCTCCTCCTTCCCCGCAAGATCCCGCACCCCCTCTGCGAACCGCTCCAGTCCTTCCCAGTCCTCGCAATCCAGGTCGCTCCACGCTTGCGCGACCAGTTCGTCCACTCTATGCAACAGGGCCGTCATGGCCTTGACGGGTTCTTCGCCTCCGTCGAATTCCGATTCCCCTCCGCCGTCTAATCCGCATTTCGACTCAGCTTGTTGTCCGTCGTCGTCGCAATCGATTGAGTTCGCCGACGAGTCGGGTTCGGAACTTTCGTCCGTCGTCGGCGAAGGGAAAGCGGTAGCAGCAGGGGAGCTGGCCGACCAGTCGGGCGTGTGATGGTGCGGAGGTGGGTCGGAGGGGGAGGAGGAGGAGGAGGTGGTGTTATTGTTGCTGTTGCTGTTTGTTGTCCATGGCAGGCGGTCAGTCATCCAAACATGTGAACGAACGGGGAAAGGAAGGGAAGGAAGGGGAAGAAAAGCTCGGATAGGTTGTTGTTCTCAAAGAAGAAAAAAAAAACGTACCACCCGATTGTTTCCAACTCCCTCAACTGGCCCTCGCACAGGCGGGTTTCCCGCTCGACCCCGTCGAGCTTCGCCGTGAGGTGAGCGAGACGCGACTCCGCGGCTCGGCGTCGAGTTGTGATGACGGCGAGCCTTCGCTGCAGCGCGAGGTATCCTTTGGAGGGCGACATTGGGGATTGGGGAGCTTTGATGGGAATTGGGGAGGTGGTGAAAGGGAATGAATCGGTGTATATATGGAGAGATGTGTGTGTTGAAACACGCGCCGAGAAAAATGGGAAGAGTCCCTCCTGTCCGGCATTATCAGTCCTCCTGTCGGCACCCATCTTCCTGTCGGCACCACGCTTTCTATCAAGAGTAGTAATCCTGAATGCTAGTATTTTCTTCCCTCAAAAGTCCTGCATTCACACACACACACACACACACATCTCTACATGTCCACATCGCCGAGCTCTTTGAATACCTCTTTACATCCTGCCACAGCACACTCATTTACAAAGAAACCCCAATCCTCCCCTCCACACACACACACCTATCTCTCTCTCTCCTACCCACACAATGCCAAAGACGTACGGCAAAAACAACCTCACCATATCGCAACTCCTCGCCCGCGACTCCTCCGGCCGCCCACTCTCCTCCTGCCACCTCTCGCTCCGCGACCACGAAATGGCCCACCTCGAGGAATGGGCCGCATCACACCACGTTACCCAGCACTCCCTGCCCACCGCCCAAACCTTCACCCGTCTGCTGGAGGAAATCCACTACATCCAAGATCTCCGGACCGAAAAGGAGGTGTACGAGGTGGCGAACCGCGTCGGCATGCACTTCTTCGGCGGCGGCGGGAAAGCAGCGGCGGCGGCGGCCAACAACAACAACAACAACAACAAGAAAGACGTGGCCAAGTTGGCGTTCGCCGTGCAGCAATTGTGGCGGAACAACCAAACCGCCCACCACCAGAGCAACAACAACGACGACGACAACAACGATGACGATGTCGTGTCCCGTCATCGTCGTCGTCATCGGGAGGAGAAGAAGAAGAATGCGTACCGCAGCACAACTCCTCCTCCTCCTGCCGTCCACACCCCCCCCTCCCCAAATCAAATCCGAGCCTCGAATCATCACCACCACCCCTCACAAATCCGATCCGCCGTCGCAACAACAACTTTTCCATCACCCCTCCCAAGTCCTCCTTACACCAACAGATCGACCTCGGCGGCCAACCACCACCTTCATCCCACCACCAGCTCCTCCTCCTCCTGCCGTCCACGACGAGCCCGACCACAACAACAACTCCGACGCCGCCCAAGTGAGGAACCTGACCGCCTTTCAGGCACACCTCCACGCGCAGCGCCGGGAGGTGCAGAAGGAGATTAGCGAGTGTCGGGCGGTGAAGGAGAAGTTGGAGAGGTGTGCGAGGAGGGTGCAGGAGGAGATGATCTTAGCGGAAGAGGAGGAGTGAGGAGGAGGAGTAAGTAAGGCGTTCGTCAAGCCGGCCGGGGGGTTTGTTTGTTTGCGAGTGAGAGAGTGGTTGTGCGTGTCTGGGTTGAATGTGTACGGCGTTTGGGTTTTGCTGCATGTACACTAGTGTACGGTACGGACGACTGGTAGAACAATAGCTGCAAGAACTCGTACTCGGGTATGCTAAATTACCTCCCTCGTTCCGTTACCGCCGTAGCCTTCCTGAGTTATCCAGAGTTACTTCTGCATGTTATGTAGATTACCCTAACTTACTTTCAATGTGTACGTTACACTCCAGAGACTCCTCCTCCCCTTCCGCCTTCGCATCGCATCATCGCATCGCATCGCATCGCATCCGACAACGACTCCATTAAAATACGGCTTCTTCTTGTCCGTGTAGTTAGCATTGGCAATGTCTCCTGAATTCCTGCAGGATTTCTCGCGGTAACAACATTTCTCACGAGTCTAGTAGAACATTTCTCGCAGGCTCCGACATTTCTTCCGGTGACAACATTTCTCATAAGTCTAGCATTTCTCGCGAGTTCCGACATTTCTTCCGAATCCAACATTTCTTATGGGTCTAGCATTTCTCTCCCCCCTTACTGCGCCGACCATTCTCTCTTGATCGCATCCTCGTTCACCTCTCCATCTTAGCTCTTCCTTTTCCTTCCTCCCTTTATGTACACAGCATATCTAGATCCCAACATGGCGCCCGCCTACAATTACCAGCTCGCCCGACCCATTATCGCTAGATTCTTCACCGACGTAAGTCCGATCCCTTCATAGCTTATTATTATCCATCTATCCATCTAGCTAACTACCACGCTTTTTAATAGCAATCCATCGGCAATGTCGCTGTCCTAACCCCGACCTATCTTAACGACCTCTACGATCAACTCTCCTGGGAGCGTGGTGCTACCGTCGAACGCCGCCACAAGGGCAACCTCCTCAAATGGATCCGTCGCAATATGCCCGAGTTCGACGTCGCGCTGGGAGACCGCTTTGCCGCCACGAGCTTAATTAATAGGAGTATGGCGGAGCAGCAAAGCGGTCTCGATGTTCCGTGTCTCGTTGTTTCGTCGGATTCTTCGCGATCTTTGAAATTGGCCATGGAGGAGCGGACAGCGAGCTTCAATAGTCGGTCCACTTCTTCTACGGCCGAGCGGACAGCGAGCTTCAATGGTTCGTCACGGTCGACTTCTCCGTCATCCTTTGAAATCGACATCGAGGAGAGGACAGCGAGCTGCAATGCTCCGTCAACTTCTGCATCATGCTTGAACTTGGACAAAGATGTGCAGATGGCGGATTGTTATAAGAGCATTAAGACTTTCGGAGATCGAGACCGTGTCTGTATCAAAATCGAGGAAGAAGACCGAGCGGAACAGGTGGTCAAGATTGCAGTTGGTCGTTCCGATCTACGCAAGAGAGCGACGCCCAGAAACACCGGCAAGATGACATCGGTCGTTGCTCAGCCGAAAGAGCGTCCACTGTCGGCAATGAAGAAACTCCACCCGTCTGCGAGCGAGAAGATCGTTCCGAAAAAAGGCAAACAGATCGAACTTCACACGTTCACCACACTGATCTCAAACGATGAGACCAAGTCCTCGGACATCACCGACATCAACGCACAGCTACCTTGCGAGCAGGTTGCCACCACGACCATCCCCTACCCATCTCCGCCTATGGTTTCCTCCGACACCTACACCGCCGACTACATATCCCGACTCTTCGAGCCATACAATGTGAACAACAACCAGATGTCGCAGATGTCGCAGGAGAACCTCCTCCGTTCGAACGCGCACTACCACGCCAATGTTGCAGCGGTCCCAGCTCTCCCACCGTCGTCACCGACCCCTCCTACTACAGAAACTTTGCGTTACATCTTCCTCGCCGCGGAGAAGTTCTTGCACGACGGAGCGGTCGTCGACTGCCTTTTAGAGATCTCCCGGGCGACAGCGCTGGTGTATCCTTTGCTTCGGAAGGATGTTACACCGTAGCCGCTCGATGTGGGGGCGAGGGAGGAGGAGCAGAGGGTGGAGCAGAGGGTGGAGCAGAGGGAGGAGCAGAGGGAGGAACCAAAGCTGCCTCGTGAGGTGGACTGTCGTCATCAGCTCGAGGACGTGGAGGGTAATAAGCAGACTGGGGAAAAGTCGGAGGATGGACGACGTAGCGACTGGGAAGATGATGACGATAGTTGTTGGGAGTCTGATGTCGAGAGTAAGTGAGTAAGTGAGTGCGACAAGAGTGCTCATACGCCCGTTGGACATGACACAGTCGACCGGTCACGATGAGGGAGAACCCAAGGCCTGCGCCAGGCCTCTGTACATTATTACATATTCGCAGCCGAACCTGGTTGTTGGTTCGACAAAGATCTTTTGGGGGGGGATTTTTCTTCTTTCTTTTCGTTAAGATGGATTCGAAGTATGAGCGGGTTATTCGATTGATTCCATGCGATTTAATCGCGGCGTGACTGAAGCTAAAGCGGACGGAGCCAGTGCTATTCCGAATGGGGCAACCTTTGAAGGCTTCATTATCTTCACGACCATCACACCTGCGATACTGCCATCAAACACGTTTGAAAGTGCATCATTCTAAAGCTCTCGTTGCAAGCTATCCTCTGATGCGCTTTTCATGAATATCTGACCATGCCTCGTGGCGCAACCGCGACCGGCGCATCAGCTCGAAGAAGCCTCACGAGGCAGGATGAGAACTTAATGGAAGCATGCCTTCTCGACCGCTAGAAACGACGGCAGAGGCTCTCGCATCGCTATCTACATAACCAAATTTACCATACTAATAAGCATACCTTGTCTCGACACTTGTAGCAATCTCGACACCCATAGTCTCGACACCCACGAGGTTAGCATCCACAACAATCTCGACAGCACCGAGATGGGTCATGGATCCGAGCTTGCCGGCATTGGACAAATTGGTGCTGTTGTCATTTTCCGATGCCTTTCTCCCAAGGTTACTATATAAACCTTCCTCTTCCACGACAACCCAACCATCATTACTACACCTTACCCCATTATCAACACCCCTTCTTCGGCCACAATGCCTTCCCCCAAACTCAACCTCCGCGACGTCGTCCTTAACAGCAACGATACCCAACCGATCGTTGTCCGCGTCCAGTCCAAAGACAGCAGCCCGCCGAGCGACGACAGCATGCGTGTACGTTCCCCTCGCCACCACGTCGACCTGGATCGTTACTATCGGTCCATATCCATAGCTAACAACCCCGCAGTCGTACGAGAACTGCTCGTACTCCGAAGTTCTCCAGGGCAAGCGCATGTCCTTCTCTCCCACCTGGGTCCGCCGGGCTCTCGCCTGGTGTGCCGCGAAGCAGGTCTCCGCGCACCGCCTGCCGCGCACGTCGAGCGAGTTGATCGGGTATGTTGTACCTCCTTTCTCCCCCCCCTCGGGTTCTCCAACATTGTTACTTATTGTCCTTACAGATATATGCATGCGGTGGGCTGGAACGTCACCGACCCGGACCTCTTTACCCCCCTCGCCACCAAACTCCTCGCCTGGACGGCCCGTTGGATTACTAACAAGAACCTCTCGCCCGCTATGACGGAGACGAAGAAGAACCTCACAGCCGTGCGGTTTGCGGACTGGAGCAGTGTCTGGGTGAGTGTCGTTCCTCTCTCTCTCTCTCTCTCTTTGCCCTACAATTCTTTTTATCATATCTGACAAAGACTGACATCTTCTTCCCCCGTTCTAGGCTAGCTACACCACCGAGTGGATCGACGTGGATTTCGTGCTGGACTTTGAGCTCGGCAAGAGCTCTCCGAGGGCGCCCAAGGGTAGGAAGCATTTGCCGGAGAGGCTTCCCGTCGAGCGGCCGTGGCAGACAGCGAATGGCTTGGTAGAGGCTGCGGCGAATGTCTTGAGGGGCAACAGGTTCAAGACCGGGGCGGGTGACTTTGTTGTTTATAACGGAGACGATGCTGTTGATGATGAGAAGCATGCTGTGGAGGCTTGCGTGGTGGAGGACGAAGATGCTAAGGACTCAGCGACCGAAGCTGAAGATAAGCAGGCCGAAGATGAAGGCGAGAATGAAGAGCACCAGCTCACCGACCCCGACTCCTCTCCAGCGCCCATCGCCACCACCACCAAACTCCCCCCCGCCGTTAACACCACCCTCTTCGACGAAATCATCCGCCACCCCGCCTTTATGGACTGGTACTACGACATCCCCGCCGACGTCGAAGCCACAATGGAGAGCATCTTCGCGTGGGCCAAGGACAATCCTACATTTCGGGAGCATCACAAGAAGATTATCAGGGAGAAGAAGATGAGCGAGAAGACCGCCGGCGGCAAGGGAAAGGCGAAGAAGACCGTCGTTTTCGGCAAAGCTGCTGTTCCTGCTGCTGTTCATAGGAAGAAGAAGAAGACTGTTGTTCTCCAGAAGGCGAAGGCGAAGACGCACGCTGCTGGTAGTGGTGTTGGTGTTGGTGGGAAGAGAGTTTAAGGTTCTGGCACGGCTGCTTGAACCGGGATTTTTTGCTGCTGGGGAAGAGGAGGAAGAATCAAAAGTGCTAGTCTGATTATTGCCAACGAGCTGCATCTTAAAGGACATGTGTACGAGAGTGGAAAGTCTTTCCTTTTCTTTTTCCTTTGTTACCTTTGCATCCGAGAAGAGAGAGAGAGGGAGGGAGAGAGGGCTTACTATTAAAATTAAATAATTAATGGAGTGATTTATTAAAGAACTAACTACTAACTCAGAGGAAGATATCCTAATATACACTATTTAGAGCTAGCTAGCTATTGCTAGCCACCGTATTTTAACACTCCCCCTCGTTGGCTGTTCTATAGCCTCGTTAAACCCTCTATAAGGGAAGAGTACTATCTTAATCTTACTTAGCGGTATAGTGTTCCGTTAAGTATTCTATTTTAATAAAGGATTCCTACCGCGGATCCTTAAGGCTATGTTTCTTATCCTTAGGATCGAAGTAGCTATCCCTTATCTAGCTTATCTTATAGATCTAACGTATAGTATATCTAATATAGTAGTTCTCGTCGATTTCGATGCTAGTATTATTGTATTAGGCCTATTCTATAGTGTCGCTAATAAAGTCGTTATAGATGTTGCCTATAAACACTTAATTAATGCGCTAGGTAGCCCTAATTTTGTTATAGAACCGGACGATGCTTCTATAGACTTCGCTTAGCTTAATACTCTTATAGCGGCGCATAAGGCTCCCGCTATTATAGTCGTAGATAAAGAGATTCTTACTATACTTACTAGGGCTACTAACGATCGCAAACGCCTATATATACTAGGGAATTTAACGCTAGTTGCTGTCGGTAATCTAGTTAGCTTAAGGGCTTTTTATAAGGGCAATCTAGGTCTTAGGAGTATAGGCGTTAAGTAGCTTCTATCTAGTTTTAGATGCGGTATAAAAAGCGCTCTAAAGATCCGAGTATTTAACGTCCTTATAGGCGGTTACCTAGTTAGTACGTTCTTAGTCCGATAGGAAGTAGAGTAGTTTAGGGTAAATATATAGCCCTCTCGATCCGTATTTCTCTTTCGATCTACTTTTAAACACTTAGAGCATTCTAGCTATTTCGCGGCAGTCCTTTAATTACTCGGTAGCTATAAAGTAGTCGCGGTAGATTCTTTTAATTACTTCTTTACTAAGAATACTAAAGTCTACGCCGCTAAGGTTTTCCGGTAGTAGTAGACGCCTCTATTTAATCCTTTAGCGAAGGACTCGGCTAGGTATAGTATCTAGAAAGTTAGCTATATTAGATATAGGAAGCGACTAGTCTAAGTTAATCCTTCTTAGTATAGGGCGGCCAAATTCGTTTTCCGTAAGCTCGAATCTAGATTTAGTTCTATATATATAGTTTCGGTAGAAATAGAAGTCTTCTATAGTTACGGATGTTTATAAAAGGAAGTAGGTTTAGTTTTAAAGTTAGAAAATCCTTATAGTTTAACGCTAAGGTTAGCGCCGAGGATTATATAACTCGGACTTTTACGTAAGGATTTAGGGTCGACGGCGATATCTTAATAAACGACCGGTTAACCCGTCCTTAAACTTTATATACTCGGTCCGAGGGGCGCTAACTCGGAGCTCGCTATTAAAGAAAATTAATAGCGATAATACCGACGTCGCTATCGTAGTCTTAGCGAAACTCCCCCTAGTCCGCTAACTTATTTTATATCTTCTAGCTATTTTAGCGTTATAGCGGTAGTAGGGAGCGTTAAACTAATAGCCTTCCGGAAAGCGTAGAACTAACGATTCGGAAGTAGCTTAGTAAGACTATCCGCGATTATTTTATCGGTCTTAACCTAGCGTAGTTCGATGTCCCCTTCTTAAACTCGCTCGCGAATAAAATATACGTTAATACTAAAGTGCTTAGATCGCGAGTAGAACGCTAGGTTCTTCGCGAGAGCTATAGCGCCTTAGTTGTCGTAGTATATAATAGTCGCCTATAGACCTTTCTCGGAGTCGGGGAGTATTTAATCGAGAAGAGACTTTAGCTAGATAGCTTCCTTAGCGGCTTACGTTTCGCCTATATATTCCGCTTTAACCGTTAATAGCGCTACTCTCGTCTATCGCTTTAACGACTAACTAATAGCTCCGCTACCTAGGCTAAATACCTAGCCGGACGTAGAGCGGCATATCTCGATATCGCTAGCCTAGTCGGCGTCTATATAGCCGCTAAGTAGTTATAGATCTCTATAGTACACTAGTTTAAATTAAATAGTATAACGTAGGTAAGCTATAATTCTTTCGACTAGTTTCTAGTATTCTTCGGTAGGATTAGCGTAGAACCGACTAACTATAGACATAGAGTGTACGATGTCTAGTCGAGTGCCGAGTATAGCGTATATTAGTAAGCCTATAGCTAACTAATATTTAGCTCGAAGTTTATCCGGGGTAATATAGCCTTCTTCCGTAGGTTAGATCTTTACGGAAGAGTCTATTAGAGTCGTTCTAACCTTTTGTTCCTATATATTATATTGTCGGAGGAACTTCTCGATATAGGCCTATTAGCCGAGGAATATCTTTCGGTTAACGCGGTCTCTACGTACTATTATACCGAGATAGTAGGTATATAGTCCGAGATCTATTATTTCGAATCTTTTCGCTAGTTAGCTTTTAATTTCGCTAACTTCCTTCTTCCGTAGTCCGACGATAAGTAGGTCGTCTATATATACGGCGATAAACGTAGTCCCTCGGATAAAGACGCTAGCGTCGGCGTCTAGCGGCTTAAACCCGATTTTAGCGAGGTAAGAGGTTAAAGTTTTATACTAGGTACGAGGTAACTACTTTAATCCGTAGAGGGATTTTTTAAGAAGGTAGACATTATTCCCTAGCTCCTTAAATTCGTAGGGTTGTTTAACGTAGACGGTTTCCTTAATAAGGCCGTAAAGGAAAGCGGTTTTAACGTCTATTTGTTCGATCTCGTAGTCTAGTGCTATAGCGATTACGAAAATAGCCTTATAGCTTATTAGTTTAACGACGGATACGAAGGTCTCGGTATAGTCTAAGCCCTCTTCCTATCGGTATCCTTTTACTACCTATCTCGCCTTATATTTAAGGATCTCGCCGTTTAGCCCTCGCTTAAGTTTAAACACCTATCTCCCTAGTAGGATATTCGCTTTTAAAGAGATCTATAAGCGCTTCTTAAGTCGCTATGTTTTGTTCTTCCGAAGTAACTTTACTTCCTCGCTTATTACGTCCTTCTACTTAGTCTAGACGGTAGTACCTTTAGCGTCCTATACCGTACGTAGCTCGTATAGTTCGAAAGTGGCTACGGTAGTCGCGAGGAAAGCGTACATTATTGTTTGTTATAACACTAGGTAATAGTCGAGCGTCTTAGTAAGAGGGTTCGTATACGCGTAGAGGAGTACGTATTTACTTTTAGGGAAGAGGGAGTTCTTCTTACGAACTCGTTTAAGTCTATCCGGTATAGTGTCCTATATTATCTCTACGGGAGGAGGAGGTATTAGTTCTAGTAGCTCTAGTAATGCCGGCGTTAGTTCTCGAGATAGGGTATACGACGATAGCGTTAGCGACTCGGGTAGAGTAGTAAGTTCCGAGTCGGTGCTTTTAGTATCTATCGATTCGTTATCTGTTTTCTCGCCCCCTAGAGCGGCAGATAATAAAATCGGCCCTAAACTTATAGCCGGACTAAGGAGTCTAATAGAGCGTCGCTTTCGTACGCGTTTTAATAGTAGAGCGTCGTCTTCGGAGTTAGAGCGTTCGACTCGAAGGTATTTCCGATGCTCCTTAAAGATAATATTATAGACCTATCTCGGCTCTTTCTAGCCTAGGTAGATAACTAGGTATTAATAGTTCCCTTTAAAACTAAGAAGTTTTCCTTCCTCTGCCCTATCTATATAGCCTACGCGGTTCTTAGGCTCCTTAGCTAGATAGTAGGCCTTTAATCTAATTTTACGAATGTTTAATAAGTTAGGTTTTTTACCGTAGAACGCCTCGTACCCCGTAATTACGTATCTTAAGTTTAGTAATCTATTACGTAAGTAAGCTATTATAGACACTACTATAGGCTACTATTTTAAAGAGAGTTCGCCGGCAATTAGCGTCGGCTCGAGCTTTTTAAGGATAACTCGATTAACGACTTTAGCAACGCCGTTTAATTAACTTTGTTCGGTAGATATAAATTCTAGTTTAATCCCTTAATTAAAACAGAAGTCCTTAAAGGCGTTATTAAGGAATTCGCTTCCTTAGTCGAGTCGTATACGTCTATACTTATAGATAGGCGTTTAATGTCGTTTTAAATACTATTATAGGCGGGGAAGGACGTCGAGAATATACTTATACGGGAAGTAATCTATGTTCGTCGTATAGTTATCGACTAACGTAAGCTAAAACCTAGATTTATCGTAGCCGATTGTCTCCTTTAGGCCGTATTTAGAGTCTATATAGAGGAGTTCGAGCTTCGAGGTTGCCGGTTTAATATAACTACGGTATAGTTTAGCGCGAAAACGACCGTATACGTAGCTTTCGTAAATATATTACCTAGACGGACTAGAGGCTTCTATTCCGGTAACTATATCTTTAAGACGATAAATGCTCTACTAGCCGAGGTGTCCTATTCTCTCGTACTAGAGCTATACCTATTATCCGTCGACTTTATACGCGGCTATATAAAAGTCTACTTTAACTTCTATTAGTATTATATTAAGGAGGAGTAGGCCGTCTTAAAAGCGCGTAACAAAGGCGCGATTGCCTTTAATAAGTAAGAGACTAGTTAGTAGAGTAGAAATATTATCGAAGAGAGGCTATATTTATTCGAGAGACAGTAGGTTAACTCTAGCTTATACCGAGTATTTAACGTTAGTAATGTTTAGCTAGTAGAGTTTGTTGTCGATCTTCGCGGGTATTCGGATAGTACTAATATAAGTAGGTACGATAGCGTTACTACCGATTCCTCGGGAGCTATACCCTTTAATTAGGGTTATCGAAGTAAAGACGTCCTTTCTTCCGACGAGATAGGATATATATCCGGAGTCGACGATCTAGGTATCGAAGAGATTCGAACCCTTATAAAAAGCGAAGGACTCGCCGTTAGCGTTCGATATACTAAAAGCGTAGTCGTTTATAAGAACGACTAGGTTTTTCGTCTTCTTCGGAGCGAATTCGTAGATAAGCGTAGTTTCTTCGTTGTCGTTAGCCTTATACTTTCCGTCTCTTCGTTCGGCTTCCTTCTTCTTCTACTATTTAGGTGCCTTACTCGGGTTAAGTATAAAGTATTCTCCCTTATAGCGACGATCGTAGTATTTATACTATTCTCGAGGGATACCGCGGGTTTTTAGCTTACGACTATTATATCCGCTATAGAGGCCGAGTTTATCGGTGTTTAAAGCGTTACGACGCGTTTCGAAATCCTTAGCGCTAGAGATAACTTCTCCTAAGGTAACGGCGGTTTTCTCGACCTTGTCGTTAACCGTCTTTAGGATAAGTTAGCGGGTTTAGTTAAAGGAGGTAACGAACGGCTCGAAAGATTCCGGTAGTCCGGAAATAAATTTTTAGACGGCGTAAGGCTCTAGGATCTTAAGTCCTAGATCGATCTCTACGAAGCGGTTCTAGAGACGACGAACTTCTAAACCGTAGAGGCTAATACCGCCCTTAGAGTTATCTATAGTAATTAAGTTCTAGAGATTAGAGATTCTCGCGAATTCTCTAGCGCCTCCTTTCGCGAAGTTCTCGGAGAGAGTACTTAGCGCGTTAAAGGGATTAGCGTAGCTAAGGATAAGTTACTTAGCGTTATATCCGTATCTGTCTCTAATAATTCTAAGGGCTCGCTTTTGTTTTTCCTTAAATTCGTACTAATATTTAGTCTAATCGGCTCCCTCGTAAGGTAGATTAGTATCCTATTACGGTTCGGCTATCTTAATTACTAAGCTATATCCGAGTACGATAAGTTAGTTACGGATCTTATTATTCTATATACTCTAGTCGTCCTTTTCTTCGAGCACCGGGACTAATAGGGTTAGTAGTCTCTCGGCGGCTTATATAGTCGATATAGTTAAATAATCGAAAAGGGAGTAAGCTTAGATACTCTTCGTAAGATCTTCCTAGTTTCTCGTTATAGGATGTCGTATCCTACGTAGGGAGGAGCTAATTCGGCGCGAGAGAAATAGAGGTACTATTCGTTACTTTCTCTATCCTTATCGATACGTAGGTAGAGGGTAGGAGGTATAAGAGGAGTAAGGCTAAAGAACTCTTACTAAGCTAGAGAAGAAGGATCGGGTATATCTAACGCGACTACTCTTAGAGAGGGAGAACCGTATTCTTTCCGAGGACGTTTATAAGGAACAAAGTCCGATTCGTATCTAAAAGGAATTAGATCGATGTTAAGCCTAGGGAGCTTACCGGTTTTAACCTCCTAACGTATCGTTTCGACGATATATAGAAAAGAGAGCTTATCGAGGTATCGGCCTAGCGAAGGCTTCTTAAGGTAGAAACGACTTCTAAGGAGGTAACGATAGCGGCGGTAAGGTTAATTATTAACCTAAAGGGAATCGAAGAAGGATGCGAGTTGTACGTTATACTATAAGGGTCTAAACCGAAGTTGCGTATAAAGGTCCAGATCCGAATATATAAAATTCTAAAGCTACCGAAAAGAAGATCTATCTAGAACAACGGAACGTCGAGTATAAGCTATATATGCGCGTAGCGTCGCTTAGCGCATACGTAGCCTTCTAGTTAGCCGAAAGGAAGCTTGTTCCCGATTCGGCCTAGTGGATTTCTGAACCGGCGTTCGTCCGTTAGGCGTTGGCCTAGGCATCGGTACAGCCGATGTAGCCTTAGGCACTAGCCTCTAATAATACCCCCCCCCCCCCTACCCTATCCCTACCCCCAATCGCAAAACCGGTGTAACTATTAAATCCGCCTTAAAATTCTACCCTATTCCTAGAAATCTAGCTCCGTTACCTCCTAACCCGCTAATCTTATACTCTATAGCTTATAAAAAGCCGGAGGTAAAGGGTCTATTCTACTTAGCTATTTAACCTCCGGGAAATTGTTAGGTATATATTTTTTAGGAATCTGTATGTGCTTAGATTTACACGTTCTTAAGACGCCTTATACAACCTACTAGTCGATACGTCTAGGCCGATAACGAAGCGGCTAATAGACATAGTAGCCTAACGGCTAGCTATTTAGGGTGCGTATAGAAGTAGTTCGGCTAACCCTATGTCGCAAGTAGGGTTATACTCTATATGTTACTATATGCGCCATTGCGTTATATAGGTCCTCTATTCTATAATGCTCCTCTTAAACTTATAGGTTTTACCCGGTCGGGAAGTCGTAGACTTCTAAGTGCTTCGTTGTATAGTCGATATAGTTCACTATAAGTTTAAGAGGGGGAAGACTTAAATCTTTTGCGAGATTCTTATCTTTTGTCGAAGGAAGAGGGTCGAGTCTAGTACACCGCGAGCGCGGTGTCGTAGTTTTATATCGTACGATAGATAAACAGGTATCTAGTAGTCGTATCTAGTATCCCGCAAAGGTAAGTCCGGTACACCGAGCGCGGTGTCGTAGTTTTATACCGTACGATAGATAAACAGGTATCTAGTAGTCGTATCTAGTATCTAGTAGTCGTATCTAGTATCCGGTAAAGGTAAGGGCCCGTAACAAAGAACCGGACTAAGGAGTCTAACGTCGCGTAGTTTAAGGTTATGTAGGACCGTCTACCGTATTCGCGTCGCCGTAGAGCGTCTCGAAACGCTCGAGAGCTACTATATCCTTAAACTCGCGCAAAGGTTCCTAAGTAGGTCGGTCGTAACCTACCTACTTAATAAGAGCCTCCCGGCGATAGCCGCGGCCGACGCGCCTTGTACGACAGCGTAGAAGAGCCTCTATACCGTATTCTTCGTCTCCCGCATCGTTAAGAATCGCGGCGGGCTACGAATCCGTAACAACCTAGGACGGAAGCGCATCGTTATATACTAATCGTAAGAGCGACGTATAAAACCTCGGATAAATACCGCGAGGAACATCGAGCTCGACGAAGTAGGGCATACTCTCGAAAGTACGGACAACCGTATACTTCGCGTAAATCTAGTCGAGCTTCTTCGTAGGCTAGTCCGTCTTAATGTTCCGAAGTAAGAGCTAGACCTTGTCCCCGACCTTGTACTTAGTAGCGACGTTCCGGGACCGGTTCGTATAGTACTCCTACTACTACTAGGCTACGGCTATTACTAAAGCGGCGAACTCGCGAGCCTATTATAGCTTAGTAACGATATGCGTACCTTCCTCGCGAGGGTTCCGAGGCGACTCGATAGTGTCGGAAATAGTCTCGATCGTACGCGGGTAGTACCCGTATATAAGGAAGAAGGGAGAGACCTACGTCGTAGAGGGTACGTACGAATCTAAGGCGATCTGTACGAGCGAGAGCCACTTGCCCTAATCGCCTTAATTATAGCTAACGAATGCCCGTAAGTAGGTCTCGACTTCCTAGTTTCGTTGTTCGGTAGAACCGTCGGTCTCTAGGTAGTACGCGGTAGATAGTCGCCGAACGATACCTAACTGCTCGCATACTTCTTTCTAGAGGGCGTTAACGAATTAAACACCTCGATCCGACGTAATACCGGTAGGTAGCTAGTATGTGCCGACGTAGCGTTCGATAAGGAGCTCTACGACGCCCTTAGCGTCGAACTGCCTAGGAGGGACTCGTAAGAGCATAGTGCCTTTCCCGAGGCGATCCGTAACAATAAGGAGGGTAGTAGCGCCGTCCTCCTCGTTAGGCGCTAGGTCTATAACAAAGTCTATCGATATCTCCGTCTAAATGCGCTCCGGGATCGGTAAGGGACGTAATAGCCCGCGTCGCTTCTCTCTCTAAATAGTAGTCTGCCTATACGTAGCATAGTTTCGTACGAACTTACGTACTTCGGCATTTATTCCCGGCTAGAAGAACTATCGAGATAGAAAGTCGATAGTAGCATCGCGTCCGGTATGTCTACCGAGGACCGAGTCGTACGTCGTTTAGATAACTCTTATCGTTAGCGGTTCGAAGAGAGGTAGCTAGATCCGTTCTCGAAAGCGAAGTAGGCCGTCCCGTATATCGCATTCCCCGATAGAGAGCTTAAGGTTAAGATCTATAGGGAACGCCCGTTAACCTTGTTCGACGGCCTCGAGTACGCGTAAGTAACTATTTCCGTACGGTAGCGAAAAAGCGTCTGTCTAAAGCTACGATAACTCGGTATCGTCCGGGAAGGGAGAAGTAGGCGTAGATAGCTCGGTAGGGAAGGTCTTTAGGCTAGAGTCGAGTAAGATTCCCTCTCGACTACGTAGCCTATCGTCGGATTCGTCTCGCGGTATGTCCTACTCCCGTCGAGATAACGTATCCGGGACGGTAGCTTATTTTCTAGGGCGATAAACTAACAATATGCGGAAGGGCGCGAGGAACTCGCTCTATCGGATTTGGCGTTCGTTAAGAGACTTCTTAATAAAGAAAGGCTCGAGGTTCTTATAATCCGTAAGGACCTCGAATTCGTACTTTAGTCCGCGTAGTTCCGAATTCTATTCCTTTAAATACTTAACGATAGCTAAGAGTTCTTTGTCGTGGATGTCGTAGTTAATCTCGGCAATAGCGTATCGCTGCGAGAAGAACGCTACCGGTCGCTAAGTCTATAGTGCCGTATCGAATTAATGTAGTATACCGCCCGTCGCCTAGCCCGAAGAGTCGGGCTCGACTCGCGTCTTCTTATCCGGGTCGTAGCTCGCTAGGACAGGTCCGTAGATAAAAGCGTCCTTAATATCCTCGAAGGCCTTGTCCTGTTCGTCTCCCTAACGAAAGCCTATCGTCTTCTTCGTAAGATCGGTAAGAGGGCGAACGAGATCGCTATACTTGCGGATAAACATCCTATAGTAATTAGCGAACCCGAGGAACGAGCGGACTCCGCGAACAGTTAGGGGTCTATCCTAGTCCCAGATAGCCTATACCTTCGCGGGGTCTATTCGTACGCCGATACCTACTTCGACGATATATCCTAGGTACTTCGTAGTACGAGTCTCGAACTCGTACTTCGATATATCTAGGACAAGCTCGCTATCCTCGATACGTTATAAAACCTACGTTACCTTCTCCCGGTAGTCGGCAAGGGTACCGGAAGAGAAGATAAGGATGTCGTCGATATAGGCTGTATAAAAGTCGTCGAGTAAGTCGCGTAGGATCTAGTTTAGATACCGTTAGAAGGTAGCCGGCGCGCTAGTAAGACTAAAGGGGCAAACGTTCTACTCGAACAAGCCGTAGCGGGTACGGAAAGCAGTCTTCTATTCTTCGCCTTTAGTAATACGGATCCGATAAAATGCGGTAGAAACGTCGAGCTTCGTAAGCTACTTAGCTTTACTAAGAGACGTAAGCGTCTCTCGGATAAGCGGGAGGGGAAAACGGTCCTTTAAAGTAATAGCGTTTAGGCTACGGTAGTCGATATAGAAACGAAGGCCGCCGCCGGGTTTCTTAGCGAAAAGAACTGGCGTAGCGGTAGGGGACTTACTATACCGAATATAGCCCTTCTCGAGGAGTGAGTATAGTTCCTTCCGGAGGACTAAAAGCTCGTCCCGGGTTATATTATAGAGAGGGCCCTAGGGAGGTTCGCTAGGTTTCCCGTTGCTGTCGGTAGTAAGTAGGATCTCGTAGTTAAATCCGGGTCGATACGGCGGTAACTACTCTCCTTCCTGGATAAAGGTACGTATCCGGGGGCGGTAGTATTTAGGAAGCTTCTCGACAATGTCCTTACGAGTAAGGGCTTTCTTCGTACGTAACGCCTTCTCGATATCTTCGAGGGAGGTAGTAAAGATAGTAATATCTCGTTTCCGAGATAACCGAGCGAGGTATCTAAAGGTAGCTCTACTAACGGCCTTAGCCTTCGTAGAACCTATCGGCCGCGTCTCGTAAGGTATCGAAAAACCGTCGAGAAGGAACTCGAGACGGTTCGTCGACTCGATAACTTATATACTCTCGTAAAAGAGATAGGGCCTTCCGAGAATAAGATCCTCTTATAGGTCGGGTACAGCGTAAGCAAACGCCGTAGACTTGTGCCCGCCGACATTAAGAGAGAACTTAGTAACAAAAGAGATTCCCTTCTTCTACGAGGGGGATCCTTACGCGCCGATAACCTTTCGTCTCGGAATAGGAATCTGCGGGAGCCGGAGTTTCTTAGCTAACCGTTCGTTTATTAGACAATACGATTAGCTACCGTTGTCGATAAGAGAGAATCGAAGTGCGTCGTCGTTAATAATAGCGGAAGTATAGAAAAGAGATCGTTCTATTTTTATATCTCGAAAGATATTCTACTCTACTTCTGCTCGTATCTAACTCTGCCTCTACGGACGACTTGTCGTAGAGGCTACTCGTTTTCCGATACCGAGTCGTTGTCTTCCTCTAGAAAGACTTCCCGTATCTCGCGCTCGGCCTTACTAACCGTAGCTTATATAGCGTTCGGGTTTCGGGTAGTAAGATAGGTATAGTCGGCGATAAGGTGCCCTTTTATCCCGTAACGGAGATAAAGGCCTTATTCCCTTCGAGCCTATATTGTTTCTCTCGTAACCTACTTTGCTCTCTTCTTATTACTTAACTCGACTTAGTTAGATCGAGTCGGTTCCTAATCTATTTCGTCTTTCGATTCTCGCGGTAGGGTCGCCCGTAACCCTATCGATAGTAGGGTCGCCCAGGGAGCGGAGGGTCTAGACATGTTCGACCGAAAACGAAGGTTTACGAGCGATCTGCCGATAGTAAGAAGGTTTCTCGTAAAGGTTAAGTACTTGTCCGGCGGGTTTAAGGCAAACGGGAGTAATGCCTTACGCATCTCTTCGTTAAGAGAGTTCTCGAGAAGGGTAATCCGAATACCTTCGAGCTTCGGGTCCGATTCCGTGTCCGGCGAGAGGGTCTCGGCTATTCCCGCATTAGCGAGAACTACCTTAAATCGAGGTAGGTAGGTCGCGATAGGTTCGTTGTCGCCCTATTATATCCTCGAGAGGGTTTGTAGCGCTCGTCGTTACTAGTTTATATCGCTGTAGATACCGTTTAGGTACTCGAGGAAATCGTTCGCGTTACCTTACCCGAGTCGGAGAGCGTTCTTAATAGTTGTTCCTACTATTCTCGCCGTACTCTCTTCGAGCCTACTTATTAAGTAGAGGAATTAGTCGAAGTCCTTACCGATAGCTACTTTATCGATAGCGAGCTTCGATAAGGCAGCGAGGTGCTAGTCTTCCTATTCTAATCTTTTGCCGCTAAAGGTCTATAGTGTCGGGAGACGCTCTTTCGGGCGTCTCGGTATATAGTCGTCGTTTATGTTTGTTATGTTCGTCGTGTTTATGTCTGTCGTTATTGTTTCGATTGTTTCTAGGGCGAGTCTAGAGCTACTCGCTTCCGGCGTCCGTTATACCGGTCGTTTTCCGGCTCGTTTAAGACGTATCTCGAGTTCGCGTCGTACTGCCTCGAGTTCGCGTCGTACTGTCTCGAGTTCGCGTTATACGAGCTCGTTAGCTCGATGTCGTTCGTTATATATAGCTTCGGTCTCTACGATAGCAGCGCGATATTCGTTTCGAATCCGCTCTATCTCTATAGCGAGCTACGCCTAAAGTTTAGGCGGTATTTCCGTCGAGGGATCTATTCGATAGCGAGCTTTAGAAAATGTAAGGGTCTAAACCGAAGTTGCGTACAAAGGTCCAGATCCGAATGTATAAAATTCTAAAGCTACCGAAAAGAAGATCTATCTAGAACAACGGAACGTCGAGTATAAGCTATATATGCGCGTAGCGTCGCTTAGCGCATACGTAGCCTTCTAGTCGGCCGAAAGGAAGCTTGTTCCCGATTCGGCCTAGTGGATTTCTGAACCGGCGTTCGTCCGTTAGGCGTTAGCCTAGGCATCGGCATAGCCGATGCAGCCTTAGGCACTAGCCTCTAACATATACCTCTTTCTCGATAAAGGAGGAAGGCCCTTTATATTAGTCCTAATATCTATATTAGCGTTTAATTCCGTTACAATAGTAAGGAGGTTAGTATATTAATTAAAGTAGCTAGTAAAATTAGCGTAAAGAGTTTTCCGCGCTAGCTATTAAAATCTAGCTATCGAATTTCTAGCCTTATAGCGGGTAAACCCGTAACCGAGGCAATTAAAGGTAGTTAATTAATCTTAGGGTTTTAAAAGGTATTATCTTAAATTTCGGTGTAGCGATATATAAGTATATAGTAGAGTGCGTAAAGAGGATAACAACTAAGGTGTAGTGTGCGCAAAACCCGGGCTTATAACCTATTAAAATTAAATAATTAATAGAGTAATTTATTAAAGAACTAACTACTAACTTAGAGGAAGATATCCTAATATACACTATTTGGAGCTAGCTAGCTATTGCTAGCTACCGTATTTCAACACTTACTAGCTTGCTAGCTTACTTATTATATATGTAGGTATAAGAGAGAGAGAAAGGTTTTGCGGGTTAAGACTTATCTAGAAACTCTTTGCGACAAAAAAAAAGGCATCTTTATTATATTATTATATCGTCGTCGTCGTCTTCTCGTCGTCTCCTTTCTCTTATAATGGATACATGTTTAGGATAGGGTGTCTTACCGACTTTTACGACAACGGCCTTATATATTACGCCTATAGATAAAGGAATAAATGAACAATTACTATAGGAGGGCATAGGAAGGAAGTCGAAGGAGCTAGAGCTAGCGGCATCGTTTAGAAGACCGAAAAGGAATAGATTCTAGGGTGTTGCCCGGGCGTATAATAGATGGACTCTAATGTCGTTCGGGCATCCGTTTTTCGACAAAAGAGGTTTACGTAGGATTTAATGTAGTATCCTACTGTTCTTCCTAAGTTCCCGACCTCTGTCTCTATTCTTCGGTCGATTCCTAGGTATTATCGAGCTCTTCCGCATAGTCGTAGTCGGCAACTCCATTTGCTAGACCTATGCCGTAGCATACCGCGTATATCTATTAGGAATAGGAATCCTAGGGGGTTGTTTTTTCTTTTTTCTTACCGCGTTTAGTACGCGGTAGACGTAGATTCGTTGTTGTTGTTAGAGTACGTACTAACTACTTTTCTATCCTAGTTGTCGATTAATGCTCGGTAACTCCCTAGGAAATCTACCGTCTTTCCTAATCTCTCTCTACGCCCTATAACGGCGTACGATGCTACGTTCTCGGTTAATGTTCTTGTCGGTGTAGGAGGTAGTAGGGTTGCTGTTCCTTAGAAACCTTTAGTTGTCGGTAGCTCGGCGGATTAGGACAGGAATATTTAAGCGGTTAAAAGGATCGGGACGCTAAGACTTTTTAATTTAACTCTAACTTCCTCTAACATGCGATTTAATAAATCTTCCACCAACTATAGCACTACAACTACTACTATTACTATACTCGCGAGTATATTAATCGAAAGAACTTATTAAGAGCTTTAATTCTAGCTATTAAACACCGAAATCCGCTAACGCGTTCCGGCGTAATCGCGGTTACTGGTTTCTCTTAATGCGCCTAACGAGACAAGACGAGAATTTAATAGAATTATGTCTTCTCGACCGCTAGACCCCCCTAGATATCGTTTAACTACTCTTAAACGATAATAGAGGCTCTCGCACCGTAATCTACGTACGCATTAAACGATTTAACCTTACTAGTACCGTCCGCCCTTATGTTAGTAGCCGGCCACGCATTATCGAGCTACAACATAGGGACTTTATTCTCGACTATCTTATAGAACGCTCGTAGTTGTAGTATAAGGAGTTATAAGAGCTAGTTTACGAGCGGTTTACGCTCTAGGTAAATATAAGGACTATTGCTCGCTACCTTATAGATAAGGACTTTATATATAAACTACTTGTACGTAGTGCTACTTAGCGAGACGACATTATAAGGGCTATGTTCTAAGCATAGATATAAGAGCTAGAGGCTATTTAGCTAGTATACGTTAATAAGACATATACTAGTAATAAACTAGCGCTAAGGAGAAGGGGCTAGGCTCTAAAAGGATAGCCGGCGAGGGACATTAAATACCTATACTACTCGGAGCGATTTAGCGTCCTACCGGTATATATAATAGATAGCTATCTTCCGGAGCCATTAATTAAGTAAGGTAGTATAAAGACTAAGGACTTCCTATTATAGCTATAGACTATAGGAATACTACGAATGACTCTATTCCCTAGCCCTCGCTTAGTCCTTATTATAGATAACTATGCAATATACGAGCGTATAAGGATCTAGTAGATATACTATAAGTATAGCGTAAGGCTACTGTTCCTTCTACCTTATTTACTAGACTACAACCCTATTAAGAAGACGTTTAAGCTAATAAAGCACTAGATACGAAGGTATGTACATCTTATACCGACCTATAGCGAGGACAACTAGAGCTAGTAGTTTATAGACTTTATAGCTATAGCTTATAAGCATTAGGACTATCGAGTTAACTATATAGCGTTGTTTAAAGCCTATTATATATTATAGTAGCCCTCGAGGGCTATATCTTAGCCCCTAACGAGCCGATTCCTATTATCGTAGGCTTAATCGAAAGCCCTTATCTTGCTCTTAGAGCCCTTTGTGCTCGCTTATTTTTTACGAGCCTCCGTCGTCGCGATATTAGTACTTAAAGAGTCGTTAGTAGTTGTAAGAATTTGCTAAGTATATAAACTTTAAGGCTAAAACCCTAAATCCGTTACCTCCGCGGGGAAGTAGGAGTACCCGCTCTTAGCTAGATTCTATACCGCGTAGCTACGTACACCTTAAATACTCTAAACATAACACTTATCGTATAGCGCGCGCTCTATACTATTAAACAAAAAAACAATTAGCGAATTTAGTTATATTGTTATAGTATAATAATTAATATAAGTTAGTTATATCGAAATTCGCGGAATTTAAGGTTCTTAGGGTTCTTAAATCCGGCTCGGATTTCTTACCCCTCGATCTACGAACACTAGGGATGTATATATCTTTACCGTTACGCGGTCGATTCTCTCCGTTTCTTTTTTAACGGCGCCCGCGCTTATAGATCTCGGTAATAGCGTGCCTCTATTTAGACGCTTAAGGAGTGCGGCTACGCGGTCGTAGTAGAAAGTATTAGATCTAGTACTAAGTAGAATTATACGCTAAAACTTAGGGTCCTCGTACTAGCGCCTTACTAGCGGCGGCGAACTTATTTCGACTTTGTACCTATACCTCGCATTAAAGCTATCGCGTAATTATTATAGTAACTATATAGAGCTATAGCTTATTATCGTTAGTAAAGCGTAAAAAAAGAATAGTATTAATTACTAGTATAGTTATAGAGTTATCGCGTACGTAAGAATCTATAGACTAGTAAGTATAACTTTAGCTTATATAAGCTCGAATTCGAAAACTCTAAATAACTATACGTATCGCCGACGACGATAACATTATAACCTAACGGTTAATCGACATAAAAACTAAACGAGCGCCGAGCGAATAAATTAGGCTATAATATATTATAATATTAAAGCGATCGGAGTAGTAGTTGTTAAGAGCTAGCTCCGGAGGAAACGTACTAACCCTAATAGAATTCGAACAACGACTCTACTATAAACGCCGCTAACTCTACTACTTCTACTACCTTACATATTTATAGATCTACCTCTAGTATAGCCTCTAATAAGTAGACATACTTTAAGATGTTCTCCTTACTCTATAGCTGTCTCCGGATGCTAGTCTCTTTTACATTAATAGCTAACACCGAGTCCGGCTCTTCCTTAAGTATAGTAATGTACTAGAAGTTAGTAGCAAGGTAACCGCTAATTGTCTTTAGCCGCTCGGCTATAACCGGCTGCCTCTTACTAAGCCATTAATAGTACTTCTTAACGTTAACTAGATTATCTATAGCCTGTTTTATAGTAGCGGCTAGTGGACTACTACGTTATAAAGTATCTACGGTAGCTACCGGTAAGGTAGGCTGTTAAGGCCACATTTGCGGCATCTACATTAGCTAGTAAGGTAGTAGAGCATAATGCGGTTGTTGTTGCTATATTAGCGGCTCTATTGCTACCTTCTTCTTGCCCCTTATAGCGTCCTTATTCTACTAAAGGACTTGCTCTATAATGTACGTTAGCATAGTATGCTATGTTGTAGTGTTAGCTTTAATATAGTAGCTCTAGTCTTAAAGGTTCTTCGTAAGGAGGCTATAGTACATACTACGCTACACGAAGTAGGCTATCTACGTAGTCGTCTTGCTAGAGCCGGTGCTATAGAATCTATCTGTATACTTATAGAGGTTAATAAGCTTACGGAACTAGCTCTTAGTCTGTTTATATAACTCCTTGCTCTTGTCGTTAGCGGACTTACGGCCCTTTAGCACTAGCGTATCTTAAGAGTCTAGTTCGACTAGCATAAGGTTGTCGGAGTCTATAGCGGTAGCACTAGCGTTCGTAGACGGTAGAAGGTTGTGCTAACGCTCTATAATATCTAGCTTAATTAAAGGATAGCCCTTAAGGTATATAATGTAGGGAGTTAGCTGCTCTATATAACTAAGGACTATAGTGTCTTTAGGCTACTCTACGGTAAGGTTAACCTTATCGCCGTACTTACGTACCGTTAATACGCTATCTCGTCTAATAAGCCGCTTCCTTAGGCCCTATTTATTCGTATAGTCTACTACCTTTAACCTCGCTAAGTTTAGTAAGCCTTATAACTATATACGTTCACCGGTGTATACGGCATTAAGTAGGCTAATCTCCTAATTATTAAACATAATGTAGTAGAAGATAAGGATCTTATATCGCTTAGGGCTATTAGTCCTACGGCGTTTAGTAGTAGAGCTAGAAGTTGTTGCGGCTACCGGTGTTAAGGATTAGTAAGTCGGCTAAGACGACTCGTCCTAAGTCGGCTAATTAGCTACTTCCTTAGACGGCTCCTAGTCTACGCTATAGTCGTCGGACGGCACTAAAAACACGACGAGGTTAGTTAGCTATATTAATAGATAGATCGTAGAACTTGCTATTAATATTAGACGATAGTAGTAGTAGTTTTAGAGCCCTCTTCGGCGCCGGCTTAGTAGCTAGTTTAGGCCCTTTATTAGCGGCGACCTCTATAGCCCTCGTAACGGCTAGTTTAGTAGCTTTATTAGCTACTTAGGCCTTCCTCTTATTAGTATTTATAGCAGTACGAGACGTGCCCTTAGGTGCCGTCTAAGGTACTATTTTAGGTAGCATTTAGGCTACTATGCCGCCTATTCGAGGCACTACTATATCGCTACTAATATAGCTAGGAGGAAGTTTAAAGGTTACCGACTTCGAGGCTCTCGTTCGTTTAGCCGGCGTTATTGTTACCTCTACTACGCCCTTAGCCGACAACGACAATGCTCTTATACGTCTTCTTATAAGTATATAGCTAGTGTTATTGTCGTTACCGTTACGCTATATAGCCTCCTTAGTAGGATCCCTATTACTTAGGGCAATAACCTAAGTCTCTATTAGTAATGCCGGCTCTAGCTCTAGTATATCCGAGCTTAGTAGTAGTTGTATCTAAAACTGCGAGTATACGTCTTCCGGAGGGCTTAGGGGACGGTTAGAAGATGCTATATCGCGTATATCGTCGCTCGTATACGTAGAGTCGTATATAGAGGGTGTTAGCGAGTCTTAGGAGTCTTAGTAGAAGAATGTCGGCTAGGTCTCCTTATATAGGAGGCTAGAAAGTTCGAGGAGCGATTGCGCGCCGAGTCTTAATAGTAACGATAGTATTAATAGCTTAAAATAACGAGAATGTACGGGAGGTAAAGATAGTAACTTAATGTTGTCGCTGTTTATAGTGTTTTGAGGGTGTAGGGCGGGTGTGTAATATTAGTCTACCCGGTGTTGGAGAACTTGAAGTTAAATCAAAAAGTCTTGGCGTCCCGAATGTTTTGACTCTTAGAATAGGGCATGACGCTGATGGTTTGGTGATGGCCCGCGGAGTGGTCAGAGCAAAAATCGCCGTAATCATATGAGAGGAGCTCCATTCTCCACTCTTGCCGTTACGATATCTGCTGCATCATATGCAGTCTGCTGCTGGCACCCGCGGGCAGACGACGCCGTGAAGTTGCGGGTCAACCACTCCAGATACTCTCGTCTATTCGCCTCACTCGTCATTGTCACACACGACGACACGGGAAAGACAGTCGTAGTCATGGTTACGCTGCACGAAGGAGGCGAAGCACCCACGTGATCGGGTCGGGCGGTTTGACCAGCTGTCGGCAGACCTTCAGCAGGGCCATGTCCTCCGCCCAAAGCCGTTTTTAACACCCAGACACTCGCCCAACCCGCAAGAGAGGCGCAAGCAGTAAGCACCACGACTCGAATGTATGGGCTCATCGTTACTAGCATCGGGCGGGAAAAGTGTTTGTTCGGACAGCTGCGCAATGCGATCATGTCAAGAACATGGTAAAGAGAGTAAAGGGAAGAACAGTCGGAGAGATCAACGGCGGAGACATCTGAAGTGCTGCCATCCAAGACCTCACGTCGAAACCTCCTCCTCTAGAGCAAACTTACTGCCTAGCAAGCAACTACTTGCAGCAATTGTACGGTGATTGAATGAGGCGCCGGCTTCCAGATCAGACCAAGTAGCGGACAAGGTCACTCCTACGTAAGACAGACGCTAACAGCCAAAGCTCGATCCACTCTAGCTCTCGATAGCTGCCTAAGATCGTGGAATATAACTCGAACATAGCAGAGCTTTAGAAACATCTTAAGTCGTAGTACTGGCGCTTCAGGCTCTTAGACGTTCCATCTAAGCTCCGACTTGAGGCTCCCTAGTACTTACTTGCCTCGTTTCGTCTGCTCGTCGCCTCGCGAAGTCCACTTGTTCTCCCTCTACGACACTTCGGGGATATCCGCTGGCACCTGCACATGCACAAGCCACATTGTGCAGTCTGCACATGCACGAGTTGCCACGGGAAGGCGTGTACAGATCAATGCCCATGCCAAGGTAGATGCACCGTGTCGTGTTATACTAACAAGACAAGGCAATGCATGAAATAATTTGAGGCTCCGGGCTCGGGAAAGATCGCAAGACAGACTGCTTTAGCATCCTCGGCCAGCAAGCGTAGCAGGTATCTGCAGGATCGCTGAACCGTAAGCATCTTAAACTGAGGAGGCACCTCATCAACCAGCTAATTACTTAATTGATCAATCAATCCTCTACACGTTCCATTTTATCGTCTCGCTCCGTACAACTTCTCTAACACCCGTACCGCGATCTCCTTTCCCTGCCAAAGACGCAACGATACACACTACCCCAGGCCGAACAAAAGTTGTGCCTACCTCTGCTCTCGCCTTGTTCGGAACTTGCAAACCCACCTTATAGGTCCGTATCCCTCACCGCGGCATGATTCGACTTCTCGCCAACATCCCGCATCCTCTTAACGTGTGCATACAGCTCTGGCGGATGATGCCGCTCCCATGTTGGGATCGCGCTTCCTCTTCCTCGACGCCGTGCCTCCGCCTATGGATTCGTCAAACTCGTTGCTTAGCTCCTGTGGCGAGTCGAGCGATGTGCGTCTGGAGGTCTCCTTAGAAGTGGAGGCGTGCTGTACGGAGGAGGTAGCAACCGCACCACGACTCGGAGCATCGTCGCCTAGTGTGAAAGTGACCAAATATTCCTGCGTAGAAGGACAAGGCGTGCCAACGCTAATGCATTCATCTTGGTCGAATGATCGCCGCGGTAGAAGGAAGGAGCCCCAAAACGCATCGTCTTCACGCTATACAGACGCAATAAAGTCATCAAAGTCCAAAACGGGAGAATCGCCCGGTGTGGACGTCGGCGTTATTCTCTCATCCGGCGTTGGCGGCTGAGCATTGAGAGATTGCGGGAGAGTCTGCATTTGGTCGCGACGGTCAGCTGCGGAGGGGTTCGTTAGCCGCCTCTGACGAAAAGGAGAAGTTTGAGCTCTGCACGCACGACTAGCCGAGGATCTACCGCACATTTTCATAGCTGCGTCTTTGGGGATTGGAGGAAGCGGCGGCATCTGAGCAGGAAGCGTTCGGGTCTGAGCAGGAAGCGTTCGGGTCTGAGCAGGAAGCGTTCGGATCTGAGCAGGAAGCGTTCGGATCTGAGCAGGAAGCGTTCGGGTCTGAGCAGGAAGCGACCAGATATGCGCGGGATTAACGCAGAGGGCTGCGTAAAAATTGGTCAGCTGGCTCCGACGAAAAGAGAGGTGGAAGCTGTACGGTTAGCCTCGAAGCCCGCAAATCCGCCGCGGAAACGATCATGCTGCAACACGACCGGCGTGTCTGGATCCGCGATGAACCCTGAGGGAAACATGGTGGAGAGTCTCGGCGCGTTGGCGTTGGCTGGTAATTTTGGTGCGAGGCGACGATGGAGCAGGCGTCAACGGAGGAAGAAAAAGTAGGACGCACGCCGTTCTTGTATTATGGAAGGTCGGTGGCACGGCAATGGGAAGCTGCAGCAGCAATATTGATGGGCGCCAATTTGTGTAACTGGCACTCTCGGCAAGCGGGTTCAGCACTGACAAGGAATCAGCGACCTCTGCCATTGTCTGAATTGAATCGTTGGTCCAGAAAATCTTCAGGTAGGTATTTGGTACCCAAAAGGTAAGCTGATAGGGACATCGAGATGGAATGTCGTGGTCAGGCAAGGTGTAGAAGAGAGGTCGCTCATGTGCACGGTCGGTCACGTGCACAGCTCGAATTTCGAGAACGTTAAAATCCATAAGATAGCACACTTTTCAACGAATTAATTTACAACAACTATAGCTCTAATAGACACTACGTTATAGGAGCTAAGAGAAGGAAGCGAGACGAATATTTTATAGGTAGCGCGGAAATATAGTATAAACCGTATAATATTATCTAAGCGATTCCGAAGAGTAACTAATTTATAAGCTAAATTTAAAGAAAACACTATAATTCTTTTATACTAGTAAGAGTATACCCTCGTATAATATATCGATACTCTAATATATAGAGGTATTCTACTAATACTAGTAATAGTCCTTACCTTCGTTTACGATATCGTAAAGGTCTCTTTAAGGCGGTAGTAGATTAGGGAGTTTATAACTTAATATAGTACGGCTATTTAATCGCGTTATCTTAACCCTCTTAATAAGAACTATAAGATAGTAGACCTAGTATACTAATATAAGGTATACTACGGACTCCTTAAAGAGAAGATATAGTAGTATAATATAGAGATATAGAATATATATAATATAGACGAGAAGGGCTTTCTTATTAGTATACTTTAAAAGAGAAAGCGAGTCTTTATAAAGTCGTAATACCTCTTAGGCTTCCTTCTCGGTAACCTATAAGATAGTAGTTATTAGTAGATTACCTTAATATAGCTATCTATACTAATAGTACTATACTACTACCGGCATTAATATATAAGGTAGTAACTAGTAAGATCTAACCCTTATAGCTTTAAGACTAGAATCTAAATTAGTATATTATCTTCTTTATATCCTTACTAAACGGCTAGACTAATAATAGTTTTAGACTCTACTAGCTTATAACAATATTCGAGCCTCTTCTAAGGTAGAAGGCTAGTAGAGGCTATAGATTACTAATTATTAATAGCTATAGCTCTTACGTAAATATAGCGTTTCTTTAGTATTATATTAACTACCGGATATTCGTAGTAGTCTTCCTACCTTACTTAATATACTACTTATAGCCTCTAGATATTAGTCTCTTTAGTCTACTAGCTAGCTACTATTCTATAGAGCTATTATAGTTTATATACTACTCTAAAGGACTCTTAGTAGTTATAAAGCGTAACTTCTTCCGGTTGTTCTAGCTAGTATAGTAGAGGGCCTTTATACTAGTAAATATTACTTATAGCTTCCGTAAAACTAGCCTCTATCTACTAGATTTATTAGTAGTACTATAGAAGTTTAACTCTTAGAGTAAGGATAGGAGTAAGGGTAAGGGTAAGAATATCTACTTTAGTAATAGCTTAAGGCTAGGTACTACTAATAATAATATTAGTAGACCGACTACCGCTAGTATAAATACCTCTATTATCTTAAACGACTAGCGTAAGATAAGGACCCTTATAAACTACGTACTAAAGTAGCTATAGAGTAATAAGGAACGTAGATAGATCTAGTAGCTAAAGAATTCCTTCTATATATTTAAATATAGAATTAGCTCTTTAAGAGTAAGAATACTAGCCTCCGATAGTTCTTTAAGTATAAGAAGAATAAGAGATAATATAGTAAGCTACTACTATCTATACCTTATAGTTAGGCTATATAGTTCTATTTACTAGCTAAACTATAAGCTAGTAAGGAGCTATTAGCTATAAAATAGGCTAAGAAGATTACCGAGAAGAAGAAGAAGGAAGAGACTACTATTATAAATAAGGTAGATAATTAATTAAGAGCTAAAGAATAGATATAAGCTAAGGTAGATAGACTAGCTAAAGTAGTATATAAGAGGGCTAAGAAGGCTTTATTACTAATGTAGTAGGTAGAATCGACTACTAACAACCTAAGGCACTAAGAGGTAAGTACATAAGTACCTTAAGGGCGCGGTATCGAGCGTAGAATTATATTAAGAAATAAGTAGTAGCTATGAAGTATATTAAGTGCTACCGACGACCGGTAATGTTGTTATTAGATCCTTAAAAAAAGGAAGAATCCGACTACTATATATCGCTAAGACCTAAAACTACGCTATACTATAAACTATATTCGACACTATTTGCCCTATAACATTTCCCTCCCCTACTTATTATGTGTCTACGCTATAGACACAACAAGCACTACTTAATAGCGACTAAGCTCCTTAATGTCGTCGTTACGAAGATCTAGCTTATTAAGCTAGTTCTTAGCGAGCTAGTCCTCTTCCTTACTACCGAACTATAGGTATTGCTAGTAAACCTGCTCTATAGTCGGTACGTATCCGTCGGCAACGCGACCGGAGGTGCTAAAAACAGGCAGATCCTTAGTATTAGTCTTAGCCGAGGGGTTACGAGCCTTACTCTCCTCGACTATATTGCCCTTAGCATTAATAGTTACCTTTAAACCCTTACTATTATTACGGTCGTTAATTTCCTAGGCTATTTCCTTAACCTATAGCTTGCTCTTGTTCTTAGCTAGTGCGGCTATACGCTTAGTACGCTCCGCATCGCTCGCGCTTACCTTCTCGTACTTACTATTACCGAAGTAGCTATTGTTAAATCTAAAGGCTTCTTACTCTTACGGACGGACGTAGTCGGCTATAGTAAGGAAGACGCGAGCGACTAATGTAGCGCGAGTCTTAGTAACGTACTCCTTACGGTAGAATTTAGACTTAGAGAAGAGGGCATCTTAGTTAGCCTTAATACCGGCATCGAGGTAGGTAGTAGCACCGAGAATAGCGTTAGATAGAGTACTCTACGTACGGATAACTACCGAGGTAGGGAAGGGCGTAGTCGGTATACCGTAGTTATTAGGCTTACTAGACGGAGTCTTAAAGCTAGGTATACGTACGGAGTAGGAGTAGGTAAGCTCGGCGACGGTACTAGCTAAGGCATTCTCGATAGTACTACCGGGCTTACCGGCGACAAACTATAGTAGAGCAGTTATACGTAGCTTAGTTACTAGTCCGGTAGATTTATATAGAAGTAGTAGATAAGAGATACGAGCAATACCTGCCTTAACTAGCTAAAGGTGCTAGTTAGTCTTAAATTCCCGAAGATCCTCCGTAGTAATTATCTTATCGGTAATCGTTAGAACTATCGTATTACGTAGACTAAGCTTAAAGCGAGTATCCTTCGTAGTAGCCTCCTTGTCTATACCCTTAGCGACTTTAGAGTCGATAAGTACCTACGTACGCTCCTCTATATTAGCATACTACTTCTTCTAGTATAGGTATATACCGGGGATAATTAGGGTATAGTTCTCCTTATCTTTATTAGTAAGGGAAACTAAACCTTAAATTATTATTACTATTAACTTATTACCCTCGAGCATGTCGATAGGGTTATAATCTATATACTTAAAAGTAGTAAACGCCCCCGGAAGCGTAAGCTTAGCGTAGTACGGGTATAAGTAGAGGTTTATTACCTTATCTAGTCGAAGAAGGTAGTACAATACGTAGTATATTAGGTCTTAGCGTATGCTCTACTATATTAGCGAGTAGAAGTAGTTGCGCAACTAGCTAATATCGTTAGTGCCGGGAGGTATAAGGAAATAATAGTAATATATCTTAAACTCGCTCTTAAAGATATATAGAAGGTCGAAGTTCTTCTACTAGCCGAAGATATTAATAGCGATTATGCCGTCTAGCTAGAACTAATCGTAGACTCCGGGTAGTATAGCTTTAGCGGCTATAGAGAAATCGTCGTTTATTATATAAACCTCGAATACTAATTTGTTAGGGATCTTACGGTACATAAGGTAGGCGTCGCGGGGATAAGGGGACCGAGCAAACTTCTTAACATTAGCGTAGGCATTATTAGTTAATAAGAAAGCCGTAATACGATTACCGGTATTGTTCGCGTAGTCGATAATGCGCTACATAGCGGTGTCGTAGCTAAGTGCGTTAACGTAATATCTAGCCTTTCTAAGAAGCTAATACTAATGCGCGAAGTAGATATAGTAACCGTCGCTTAGGTAGGTAGTAGTAAGAGCTATAACCGTATTAACTTTAGTACGAGCAGCTACGGTAATTGTAGCCTTATCCTTAAGGCGAGTAAGCTTCTTAATTTTCTTAATAACCGCCTTTAAGGCGGCTTTCCGAACAGTGCTATCCGAAAGGTTAGTAGTTACGGATATATTTAGGCGGAAGTATATATAGTTATCCTTAATTCTAGCCTTTATAGCCGTAGTCTTAATACCGCGGTTGCGACGACCTAGCTTGTCCTTAAAGTCGTCGTTACTAGCATTATCCGTATTATCTTCCTCGGCGTTGTCGCCGCGCGTAGCTATAAGCGTAGTAGTAGTAGTACGGGCACCTACGCGTAGCTATATAGTCGGCCGAGTACTCGCCGCATCCTTACTAAGAGGACGCACTTCTTAGTTATCGATATCTTAAAGGGCCTCGGCTAAGAGCTCGTCTTCCTTAACTTGTCGTACCGCGCTAGTATCGAACTTATTCGTAAATTTAGCGCTAGAGCGCGTACGGCCGCGGTTAGGTAATAAAGTACGAGTAGGCTTAGGGCTATTAACCGGGCTCTTAGGGTAGTCGATAGTAAGGGCGGTAGTAGGGTAGAATCTAACAAGCGCACCTTATATATTAATGCGGTATTAAGAGTAGAAGAGTAGGTTCGCCTTTATCTTATTACTACGGTTATTAATAGCCTTTTGTAATTCCTCTAATTCCGAGCGCGTAATTACGCGCATAGTAGTGTCCGGATCGTTCTTAATATTCTAAACTACTAGCTTAACATCGCTAACGGTAATTTCGGTTATACGGGTAGTACGGGTTTTACTAATATTAGTAATTATAGTACGAGTAAGAGCGTTAATTGTTTACTCTACTTTCTTCGAGGAGTTAATAAGTGCGCTTATATGCTTATTAAAGTCGTTAGAGCGCACTTTGTTAATTATAAAGTACGGATGTACGACTATGCTCGGGGCATCCTCGATTTAAAGGTTTATACTTAACGTACGGCGATACTAGTCGTTACGCTTTACCGAGTCGCGAGAAACTTAAAGATTAGCGGAGTAGTTCTTAACTTTACTATCGAGCAGATTAAAGCGATTAACCTCGACTAGGTAGTAGACCGCTAGCTCCTTATCGAATAGTATACGTATATTATTAGTAGTTACCTTTATAGCTACGCCGAAAGCCTTAAGCTTCTTAGCTATATCTACGTAGAACTAGAGTGCTTCTTCCTTATCGAAGTTTGCTACGTAGGTACGAATTTTATTAATACTACTAAAGGTGTTACCGTTATATTAGATAGGGGTAAGTAGCGCGCCTTATAGTATAAGCGTAAGCGCTTATAAAGTCGAGTCGGCTATCTAGGCCGGTTGTAAAGGGGGTAGTAAACGAGGATATTAATAAGGAGGTTATAGTCGTAAGAAGTAACTCGAGAAAATGTATAAGAACTACCGGTAGGAGAAAATAAGGCTAGCCGGCTACTCCCGATTAAGGCGGAAAGTAGTAGTTAGTATATACCTACTATAAGTGTCGATGTTAAGTACGAGTAGTTGCGCTTTAGTACGCACATTAAAGAGCGTAGTTAGTTTAATAGTTCGCTATTTCTAGATAGTCGAGCTAGTGCTAGTTACTACCTTAATACGGCTATTTTCCCTCGATTACCCCTAGGGGTAGCCTAGAGCAATACCGGGACGGGGTAGCGGGGACGGCCGCAGCAGCCGCGATATAACAATACTAGTCGTAGCGACAGTTATTAGTAAATTCTAGATGTTTATAAACCTTCTATTAGAGGTAAATTGTTTCTAATTGTTAGAAACCGCTTATAATTGTTCCGGAAGCGTAGCTAAGCCCCTAAAAAGCTTTACTACTTACTATTCTTTCTCCTCTTCTTCCTTACTACGCCTTATAATTAATAGTAGTGTTCTAGTAGCGATAATTCCGCTTATTAAGCTACTCTACTCGGTCGAGAACCTATAGGCGTAGACCGGACCGCCTCCCGGCCTCTCGGAGTAGGAAGAAGCGCGCGGTACTACCTAGTATTAGTAGTGCGAGTTTACTACTATATACGACGGACGGCTTTAGGAGTTCTTTAACGTAAGCATTTACGGTAGTAGAGAGTAGGCTTATTGTTAGCGCGCTAATCGGATACGAACATAGACCGATGCTAGTATTATCGCGACTTACGACGAATTCGAGACATTCTATAAGGTTTATCGCTAGGCGCTAGCTAGTAAAGAGCCTAATTACGATAACTTAGTAATAGCCGTCGAGGAGGTATACAACCTGTCCTTATACCTTAATATACTAGTATCCGGCGAGGGCGGAGAAGGCATAAGCTTCCGCTACGTATAGAAGAGGTTTAAGGACATTAGAATGCGCGATGTAGTAGTATAGGCTGTTATAGGAATCTAGGAATTCGGTACCGTCGGTACTAAATTAGTTAGTATTGCCGGGTAGTCTAAGTCTAAGTAGCCGGAAGAAGAAGTCTCCTCGGAGTCTAGCTCGGAGGTAGCTTAAGTAAAGGTAGTACGGATACCGGTATCGCGAGCTTAGTATAGAGAATAGGCGCCTTTCTTAAATTTAAATACATCCCGGCGCGGAGGCTTCTATACCTTAGTCCTATATTTAGTAGTGTCGGTAGGTAGGTAGGATAGCGACTAATCGGCTAATTAACTTCTTATACGGAGGTACGCCCTATCTTAGGCTATAATGTTATAGATGTCGTTTAAGCCGGCATTTATTATAGTCGGGTAAGGATAGTAGTATAGACGCCCCTTAAACTTTATTTCCTATTTAGTAGTGCCGGTAGTAGATAATTAGCGGCGGGGACGGCGATGTTATAGGCGAAAAGAGCTTACTTTACTACTTTAGGCGATCTATATTAGTACACTTAGTATAGATATAAATAACGAGGTCGAGCAAATAATGCCGCGTACTCTTCCCCCCCCCCCCTAAAGGCTATTATACGAAGCGCTCGTACTACGACACGTCTAGTAAGGCTAGGTTAGGTAGTCGTACCTACGGGGACGGTAGTAGACTATCGTCTTCGTCGCTTAGATTATGCCCTTCTTTAAGCTCGTCCTCTAGAGGTATAGTAGATCCGACTTCCAGTAGTAATACGCGTATAGAATCCTACTTAGGCATAGGGCGGAGTATTCGGCGCGGAAAGGTCGTAGTAAGAACGGCGCTAGTAAATTCCTTAATCTTATACGTCGACGTAGCTTCTAGGTATAAGTGTATACGATATAGTCCCTTCTATCGGAACGATAGCTTTTCCGTAGTTAACTTTCTTTCTCCGCGGCGTATAAGAATAGTAGTACTAAGAGGGATTAGTATGTCGTCGGTGTTATAGGTATTATCCTAGTATTCCTTAGTAAGCTCTCGAAGCCGTAGGCTACGAAGGCGGGCTTCCTTAATGTCTATTTCCCTTATAAGGATCTACTCGGTACGTAGGGCGATAAGATCTTCTTCCGTACGAATGTTGTTCTAAGCCGTAGTATTCTAAGTCTAAAACTTTAGCTCTACCGGAAGGATGACATTAAAGGAATACTAGAGTTTAGAAGGTATATAGCCGGTAGTTCTTCGAATAGTAGATCGATTAGCCTATAGCGCGGCATAGAAATACCGGCGCTATCCTTTTATAGTTCTGTTCGTATACTTAGCGAGAACATCGAGTATGTTCGGGTGCCCTCGCTCTACTATTCTATTTCCTTAAGGGTAATAGGGCGATACGCGACTAAGTCGTACGTCTATTTGTACGAGTAGAGTAAGCACCTTACCGAAGTTCTTACGGCTACTATTAAGCCGGATTAATTTTATAATACTATACCTATAAAAGAGTATCTCGTATATAAAGCTAGTAATTATAGTAGAGCTAACACCGTTAGTGCTAATAAGCTTACTTTTGTTTATAATGCGCGCCTCCGGGAAGCCGCTAACTAGCTCCCTTACTATAATAATGCTTATAGTTAAGTCGACATTTATAGTGTTAATCGCCTAGATCGTACTAGGCTCCGGATTAGGTACATATAGTAGAGCATTCGCGTAGTTACCCGTACTACGTAGGTTATACTACGGGTACCCTTTAATATATCGTAATACGTCCTTATATATACCCTTCTAGAAGTACCTACTAGAGAGCTTATAGAACACTACTTCGCGACCGCGGTAACTAGTATCCGGGAAATTATAGTAGTACAAAAGTATAGTCTTACGCTTATCCTTATTATCGATTACTCGAGCTAGTAGCGCATTAATACGCTTTTAGCGGTATAGAATCCTATCGCGAATAAGATACCGCCTTAACTTCTTCTTAAGGGTATAGAACTCCGTTAGATCTACCGAGGGCGGTCGTAAAAGTATAGCTAGGTAGTACGTAATCTTCTAGTAGAATTCGGATAGCTCGCCTTCTATAATGTCCTTAATGTTAATATTACCGGTATGTACCTATACCTAAAAGAAGTTACGGTTAATTATATTATCCGGGTCTATATTATATTCCTTGTCCGCGGCATTAGACGGAGTCTAAGGTTTCTATAAAAGGCTATTAGCGGCGCTATGCTTTCGGCTAGGCACATGCTTAACCGTAAAGTCGAAGAGCCGAATCTAAGTAATCTATCGAGCCGTAACTAAGGTCGGAAGATCGTTCGCCGGCATATTAAGTTAGTAAACTAGCGTGTTCGTATCTACTTCTAGTACGAAGTAAATACCGAATATATATACTTTAAGCTTCTTAAGAGCATAGAGTATACTACGACACTCTCGCTTACTAGCATCGTATTTAGCTTCTTCCTTAGTCTATAAACTACTTTTAAATCGAACCGGATGCTTACGGCGGTTATTGCCCTTTACTACCTATATAAGTACTACTCCCTAGCTAAGACTAGATACATCTACTACTACGATTATAGTCCCTCCGTTAACGTAATCGATTGTAATAAGGGCCGGTGCCGTAATAAGTACCTCCTTAAGCTAATCTATCGTATACTGTTCGAGCGGCGTCTAGACGAAGATACTACCCGGCTTAGCTACTACGTAGATAGGGCGAGACAGAATAGCGAAGTCCGGAATCTAGATTCGGAAATATACTACAACTTTAATAAATAAGCGGGCTTCGGTAGTATCTATAGGTAGTCCCTACTCGGTAATCTTAATAACCTTAGCGGTGTCCGGGTAGCGACTAGCCGAGTCGTAGACGTAGCTAATAATGTTTATGCTAGTCGAGAACTAGAATATCTTACTTAGATTAATAGTTAGCCCTACTCTTTCTATGTCCGTAAGAACCCCGTTAAGGTTCTAAATGTACTCGAGTACGAATCGACGAATACTAGGTTTAGCCTCTTTATTATTATACCGAGACCGAGGGCCTTTAATACTAACATTATCTAGATACGGTCGAGCCGCGTAGAACATATAATCCTTAAGAACTCGGTACATAATTCGCTAAAACTATGCTACCGAGTTCGTAGCTCCTATTAGAATGCTAGTCTAGCGGAAGTAGCCGATCGGCGTATCGAATCTAGTTAAATCTCGGTCTCGTTCGTCTAGTAGGATTTGGTCGTAGCTAGAGAAAAGGTTAATTAGTATTATAACTTAAAGGCCCGCAAAGTCTATAGAAAATCTATTAGTATCCGGGGGCATATATACGTCTTTAAGAGTAACTCGGTTAATTTCTATTACCGTATTAATAAGCCGGTACTACTTTTGTCCTTTCTCGTTAAGATCCTTCTTACTAACTAAGAACTAAGGATTCTTATATACTCTATAGTAGGGTTCGAGGGTTCCGCGATCTAGTCGCTTCTTAATTATCTTAGATGCTACATCTCGAAGGCTATAAGTAACATAGAAGTTCTTTAATTACTAGGGAACATAAGGTATAGTTCGTATTCGTTATAGCGGTGCGACTAAGGGTTTAAGGCGGCCGCATTTAGAGAAATCGAAGGAAAGTGTAGCCTCCCTATTATATAGGCATTCTATAAAAAGCTTACGCTCTTTATTAAATAGATCCATCCTAATGTTTAGTATCTTAATTCTCTCCGGTGTTAATCTCGTCCCCCTCTTAAGCTCGGAGAACTTCTAAATTAGGTATTTGTTGTCCTACTAGCGATCCGACCGCGGTAAAGATGCTTCGAACTTAAGGCTAGCTTCTTTCTAATTCCCTACCTTATTAGTAACGCTCTTCGTATTATAAACTAAAGCTTCTACTAGCTTAACTTTGTCCGCTTTCCTCTTATATAGTATATAGTAGTCGACGGAAAATTCGGAAAACTATAAATTCCTCCCCCCGTATAGCGATCTCTTTCTTTCTTCGTAGTAGCGGAGGTAGTAAGCGGTAGCCGCGATCTCGAGTAGCTTATTATATTTATTGTCGATACTATTAAGTTCGAATAGAAGGGAGCTAGGGCTTAGTATCGATATAAGGTAAGGTTAAACATCGCGATATTAGCTAGTTTCGGGGATAAGTAAAAACCCTAGGGGTAACCCGAGGCGCTAAGATTTTCGGGAGCGGCCGAACTTTCGGGACAGCCCGCTTTATTTCGACCTAGTCTACTAAATACGGATTCTCGACTCGAAGTCCTTTTTATACTTAACTCTTCCGGAAATACGTACTAGATCGCTCGAAGTAGGACCTCTAATAGACTACTAAGTAGCGAGGAGGTAGTTAGCGGCTTAACTCGGCTTTTCCCGAAGTGCTAGTAGGTATAAGGACTCGGTGCGTTAGACCGTATAGTTAAACTCTAATAAAATTAATCGTACGACTATTTATAGCCGTAATCGTACCCTACTAAGATCTATTATCGTAGTTAGTTAAAGTTAGGTAGACCCGACGATACTACGGTCGCCTAAGAAGAGTCGGTACATCCGAGTCTATAACTAAGAAGGGAACGTAAACTATAATACCGTAAACCGATACCCGTATACTAGTAGATAGGCTAAGGAAAGGTAGAACACTAGAAGCCGTCTTTATTAAGACTTTAATTCCTATACCGATCGGGACGCTAGTACGGCGAGCTACCGCGGTAGATATAATATAAGACTCGGAGCCTTTATTAATTACCGCGGTAGGCTCTCTATAATCAAAATCGCCAATTATAGCCGAGACTCTTAGCGACGGTATAGTTATATAATCGTAGTCGTTAAATATAAACCGGGCTTTAGCTAGGTCTTCGTATAGGTCGGAAAGAGGTATTATACCCTCTTCTATAAGGTCGGCTCGAAACGCTATTATTATAAATTACGGTATACCGGAGCGGACTTCTACGGTAAAGCTATCCCTTAGTATCTCTTCGACCTTATTATCCCCTTAAACGGAGTTTAGCTTTACTACGTTATCGGATAGTAGTAGACCTACCGGCCCGCCTCTTAGCTTATCTATAAATACCGGAGTGTTTTATATACGACCGAAGAGCTTCTACGATATTAACTTAGAGAGTCTAAGAAGCTCGCTAAATAGAAGGGATACCGGAGCCTTCTATATCCGCTTAACTAGTACTTCGTTACTATCTAACCTGTCGCGGATATAGTTATCTACTCGCTAAGTTTTAGGAGGGGTCCTTCTCTTCTTAGCTAGCTCCTTTAGAGGGTTTACTAGCCTAACTTCGGCATCCGAGTCTACGTCTTCTATATAGTCTTTAGTAGCTAGTTAGCGCTAAGAATCTCGCTCGATAGATTCTACCGGCGGTTCTAAGAAGCGAACGGATAATAGCGAGTTCGTTCCTTAGATCGTTTAGCTATTAGTAGGTAGTGTAGGCTAAGAACGAACTACATCTACGGTATAAGACTTTAGGGTCTTAATCTTAGCCGTAGACTAGTCTACGATAACTCGCTCTTTTAGTACGCGGTAGTTTTTATTATATAGTTTTAAGATACTACCGACTACTAGATTCGCCTTCTTAGGAACTACCGCGGCATTTACCGGAACTTCGGTATTATAAACCGGCACTAGAATAGGGCACCTATCTTCTTTAATATAGAGGATGTTATTAAAGTAGGAGCTCGAAGTCTGTCCTTAGCGGCTACTAACCGGGGTTGTATTAGAGCTAGTCGTAGGCGCGGGTACCGGGGGTGCTAAAGAAACCGTATCCGGATCTAGCTTAGAAGGGCGACTATACTTAAGTGTTCTAATAGGCTTCTAGCCGAGTTTACAAGTACTAGTAATCGGACCGCTAATCTAGCTTATATTACGAGAGCTCTAAGATCTCTCTACGGCGGGGAAGTTAAAGGATGCTAGCTAAGGAATCCTTATATTATATACGTCTTCTAGCTTCGGTAGTATTAGCTAGAGTCTCGGCTACTAATTAATCCCTCGGAACTATAGTAGTCTCTTGTTCGGATTACCGGGTTTTCTAGTATACTAGTAGTAGGCGGCATCTTAGTACGCCTAACCCTAGTTAAGAAGGAAGTTTATAAAATAGTAGTTACGGGCTACATAACTAGGCATTCTATAGTTAAGGTAGCGACCTTAGCGTATAAGCTCGTTACGGTTAGTTCCGGCTCTACTACTTCTATACCTATTCGCGCTAGCACTTCCTATACTATTACGACGGGGTGCCGGAGGGCTAAGCTAAGGGGGTAGTAAACCGGCGTTCGTATATATATAACTCTAGAAACTAAGGTCTTCTATAGGGGCGCGGTAAGTAGGTGCGTTAATCGGAGGATTTACGGGCACTTAAGGTTGCTATGTAGACTAAGTCTAAGATCGAAAGATCTTAAGATCCCGTATACGTCGATTAAGCTTATTAATCGCGGTACTCGGTTTATGCTCTTATTGCCGCTATAGACTAAATAGGGAATGCGAGCTACGCTCTACTATAGGTACCGGCTTCTATATTTCTTATGCCCTAATAAGACTAGCCGCAACGCTATCTTCTACATCGCCGCTAAGTTCCTTAAATCTAGCTTTACCCTTAATCTTAGTAAAAACCGCCTTATAGATAGTACTAAAGTTAGTATACGTAGTAGGATTACGGAGGTTAATACCGAGGCGACTATAAATAGAGCGAGAAACTCGGGCTAGAAGTCCCTTAAAGAACATCTTTATGCGAGAGACATTATCGAGCTAGTTCGGTCGTAGACATCTAGTAATCGCTTTAAAGTGTCTATAGAATATAAGAAGCTCCTCGTTACTAGTAGTCTCGTAACGACTAGATTATCGAGCTACTAGCTATTCGAGAAACGACCGGTCCTTAGTTCTAGCCGTAGAGTTAAACTAGCGCTAAGTAAGAAGCGCCTCTATCTTAAACGTAGACTAGTCGCTATTAGTAAAGGCGTCGAATAACTTAAACTACGAACGTAGCGTAGGGACATAGTACTTAATAGTCTTACGGATCTTCTTACGATCCGGTAGTTTAGACAGGTCGTAGTAGTCCTTAAAGAGGTCTTCGACATTCTCGAAGAAGGTAGTTATATCGGCACTATTAAAGAGGGGAGCGTCGGTGCTTCCGGGCATTAGTATTAAAGGGGCAAGACGAACGAATAGTGCTACGGTGTTGCGTCTTCCGGCAGCTATAGGCTTACGTATATAGTCGGCTATATTACTACTCTCGAAGGTAACCTCTAGCCTATCGGTAGAGTCCGAGAGTGCAACGTCGCCCTTCGGTTTACGCATAACCTAGTTAGGGCTAGTCCTTTTAGTAAGCTTTGTCGAATCTAGGCTATCTTAGCTAGGTATAGTCGGATTAGTGCCTTAAGAAGACTCCGAGTTATCCTTACTTAAGGAAGGGCTAGCTTTAGTACGAGCGGTAGAAGAAGCCGTAGCCTTAGTAGGGTCGCTAGTATTGCCTAAAGATATAGCGATTAGTATCGGTAAGGTTTAAAATAAGAGGGGGGTATAAACTACGAAATAAGGGAGCTAAGGTATCGTTAACTAATTAGTGTAGAAGGCGATAATTCCTCGAAATGTCGGGTATATATAAGGAGGTACTTAAGCACGAATGCTCGGTTCTATAAGATTCTTTAATATAGTCGATACGTTCCCTACTCGGAGGGTAATCTATAAACCGCAATATTAAGAGCCGGCTCTAAATAGCGATATTCTTACTAAGTTAGGCCCTTAGACTACTCGATCCTTAATAGTAAACGAGGTATTATAGATCGAGTAGTGATCTTACTAGTAAAATGTGTAGCGATAAGCGATCGCCGGAAAGTGTCGGAGGAATATAGGAATCGACGATTATAGTCGCCGGTTCCTTAGAGAAGAAGTGTTATATCGATCGCGAGGCATCTAGTTTTTAGGGTTTTTAGTATACCTACGCTCTAGGTATCTAGTAATTCTAGTTAGATTTTATCTAGTTTCTTCGTATCTTCGAGGTATACTATTAATCCGTAATTCCTATAATTCTTAAGCCGTACATAAACTACGCTACGAGTAGACGTACATTTAGGTTTTCTAGTAATAGTTATAATGTATAAACCGTGCTATAGATTCGGTACGCATTTAGGTTTCCTTAATTCCTTAATCTCGAGTAGACTATACTACGTACGAGCATACGTCCGTCTATACCTTATAATTTATAGTAATATACTATAGTACGAGCGGGTATACGTATACCGTCTTTAAATTAGAGGTGTCCTTAAGCCTTAACTTTAAATAAACTATAATTTAAGCGACTATACGTTTAGTAACCGTAACCTTAAACATTAAGAGATTACCTCGTACTCTATGTTAGCGTACTATAGTACGAGCGGGTATATATACGCCGTCTTTAGAGTAGAGGTAAACTATAAGCCTTACATAAACTACACTACGAGCGGGTGTGCGTTTAGGTTTCCTTAAGCCTTAAATAAGCTATAATACGAGTAACTATGCGCCTAGTGTTCTTAAATGTGCTATGTTTCTAGTAACCTTATATAAGCTATACTATAGATTCGGTATACGCTTAGGTTTCCTTAATTTAAGTACTTCTACTTCGCCCTATTAATAGCCTATAGTACGAACGAGTGTACGACTGCCGTCTTCGGTACGAGTAAAGCTTCTATATGCTACGTATCTTTCTTAGTACTATATACCCGAGTCCTTAAGGGGTACGTCCGTAGATCCGAGTTTTCCTATAACTGTTATATATAATATAGACGACTTATATACTTACCGAGCATGCCCTTTCCTTCGTATAAAGGAGCCGTAAAGAGTCTTACATCGTCTACTAGAAAATGTAGTAGGTAGAATCGACTACTACTAACCTAAGGCACTAAGAGGTAAGTGCATAAGTGCCTTAAGGGCGCGGTATCGAGCGTAGAATTACATTAAGAAATGAGCAGTAGCTATGAAGTGCATTAAGTGCTACCGACGACCGGTAATATTGTTGTTAGATCCTTAAAAAAAGGAAGAATCCGACTACTATACATCGCTAAGACCTAAAACTACGCTATACCGTAAACTATATTTAGTACTATTTGCCCTATAATAGTACTTTATTATTAAACTTTACTCTCTTACTATTTCTATACGCCTAGAACTTTACTCGAGGACTATTCTATACGCGCTATCTAGCTATTTTATACGCTACTCGAGAAGAAGAATTAATAGGCTTAAGATAGTAGACTTAGATATTTACGACGATAATAGATAACTAGAGTATTTATAGATATATACGAATCTTATTCTTATTCTTATTCTTATTCTACTAAACGACTAAACTACTCGTATAGCTCTAGGTACTTACGGAAGCGGTAAGTACTATATATATTCTTCCTATAGGCGAACCTATTATACTCCTTACGCCCCTACTATATATACTTAAGGTACGGAGTACCCTTTATATAATACGGACGGTATAGTATTGCCTCTAAGGCCCTAGCGCTCGTCTCGTAGATACGGCCGACGTATATTAGATAACGTATATAATCGTTCTCTAAGCGAGGAGCCTCTAGCCGTAGCTAATACTACTAGGTTACTAGCGACGGTATAATACTCTCGTAGAAGGCGCTAGGCGCCGGCACCGGTAAGTAAGTAGATAATCTTAGGCCCTTTAGGCCTTTACGGCGCGGAGTAGAGGAGGGCGAGGCGGTAGTAGTAGTAGTAGCTAGGCTATATTAAAGTTAGTAACTATTCTAAGAAAGTAAGCTATTAAGGAGGAAGACTTATAGTTAGGCCGGCGGAGAGGGAGAGGGAGAAGGCGAGCCGCTACCGAAGCCGGCGAAGCTAGCGTTATCGTCTTCGTTATCGTTGCTAAGGATAATATTATTATCGGAAGAGGGGATAATAGTCGGAGTAAAGGAGAAGGCCTAGACCGAGGGAGAGATAACGTAGCTCGTAGCTAGACGAGTAGCGCGTATACGAGCGAGGCGGAGGTAATACTTACGCCGAGAGTTACGTATACGGCGTATAGCGAGAGCGAGGGCGGCGGTACGGCGGACGAAGGATTTATCGAGCCTATATATAGTTAGCTACTAGATCTTAAGACTAGATCTTAGGACTTACTTATCGATACTAGAGGTAGTACGGCTACCGGAGCTACCGACGAATAGTAAAAGCTAGCGTACCTAATAGATAGGAAGACGGAATATAGTAAGAGCGGTAGCGCGGCGGATACTAATAATAATAATAATAATAGTACTAGCGATAGGTATAGGCGGAGCTAAAGAAAAGAAGAGAGAAGAATAGCGATAGTAATATTACGGCTACTACTATTATACGTAAGGAGGAAGAAGAAGAATAAGACGACGATAGACCGGACGAAGTTTTAATACCGGACGACTTACTTTTCTTCCTATTATCGATAAAAACCTTACTTTACTCGCTATTATTAAATAGACGTTTTATTCGCTATCTAGCGTATATAAAAAGGAAAGGATTATTAGTCTTATAGTTATTTACTTAGCCTTCTACCTTACTATCGGCGTATAGAATCCTTATTAAGGGCGTATAGAACCTACTAGCTATTACTCGTCGAATAGATTAAGCGTCTTAATCTCTCCGTCGGAATTAGAGTCGAGTAAGTCGTCGATTAGAGGGAAGTTATCCTTATTAGCCTAAGTCCTTACTCTTAGTCGAGCATTATATCTATCGAGAGTATCCTTACTATTAACCTTAGCTTCCTCGTAATTACGTATAATACGCTATATATAGGCTTTATTAGCGGCATTAGTAGCTTTAATCGTAGGGACTAAGAGCTTTATACTAATCGCCTCGATATTATTAGAAAGGCTAGTGCCCTTCTTCTTCTTCTTCTTACTCGTACTATTACTAGCTAGAGCTAGAGTATTACCTACGATATTACCTAAAGGCTCGACTACGGTATTACCTAGTTCGATAGTACTAGTAACCGGTATAATATACGTATCGACGAAGCCCTCGGACTAGATTATACCTACGTACGCGAGGACTTAATAAGTAGTCTTCTTCTTAGTATAATAGGTCGTTCCCTTTATACTAATAGTAGTCTCTATTATGTTCTATATAACGCGGCTAGCGACTATATTACCGGCCTTATTTATTATCGTAGCGTCCGTATTATACGTCGAATTACCCTTCCTCGCTATATCCTCCGAGTATACCTTATTATATATCTTAATTAGAGTATTAGATACGATAGCCTTACCGTAAATACTAGACATATTTACTACGCTATAGGCGAGGATACTCTCCTATAATACCTTATCCGAGATACTATCCGTTAATAGCGTACGAAACTAAATTATCTCTTTAGCGTAATTGTTCTACTTCGTACTAAGAAAGCCTAGAATTAAGTAGTCGATATTATATCGAATATAGCCGACGTCTATCTTCGTAACCGTAGCCGCTAGAGTAAGTATATTACTAAACTCGCGTACTATCCGGTAGATATTAGTTAAGGTAGGGTTATTAATATTACTAGTCTCTAGATTCTTACTAGTCTACGTAGCCCTCGATAACGACTTCTAATGTACTATATATATTACCTCGAGGTACCGCTCCGGTCTAAGAGTATATATAGCTTTAGCTAGAACCTCTTACCGGCTCTTATTAGCGTTCTCTTAGTTATATAATAAGAGCTTCCGATCGAGTATCTCCTAGCTAACGAGGGCGATAAGTCGAGAGCGATACGAGCGGATAAGGAGCTAGTAGATATACTAGAACTTAAACGTATCCTTCTTAATCTAGGATACGTAGAAGAAAGATACGTCCTCCTCGAGAGTCGGCCTAGCGAGTAGCTCCTTATCGGCGTTAATATCGAAGTATATCCTTAATAGGGTATATAACCGGTTTATCTACGTATAGAAGAGTACTAGTACCGGTAGAAGGAAGTCCTTACGATCGTACGGACGCTCGCTCTTAATATACTCCTCGATAATACTACGGATACGAGAGATAGTTATCTAATTACCGATTATAATAATTAACCGCTATACGAAGTCGGCGTCGATAAGGCTAGGGTTATATAGTATAATATTCTCTAGTACCTTTTATATGCCTTTAAGCTAACACTTATCGTTCTTTAAGATCCGGCCTAGATATACCTTAGCTAGCTCCGGAGGGATCTTATCTAGCTTCTTCTATAGGACGCGAGAGGATCGTATACCGTTCGAGATATCTATACTATACTAGTTCTTTATATTAGGGTAGTCGAACTAGAAGTCCTTAAATATATCTTCTAAGCCTAGGAACAGCTTACCTATCGCCTTATCTATATAGTAGAGATCCGTCTATTACTAGATACGATATAGATTAGTTAAGATGCCGGCGATAACTTCGTTCGGATCTAGAGGCACTTCTAGATATAATATGTCCTTACGTAGACCTTCTTCCGGTATACGCTTATTTATAGCTACGTAGTTAGAGGTTATATAATTCTACGCTATAGCTATACCGACACCGACTAACGCCTTTATATTCTATAGCCGGACGAGGTTGTTATAGTAGAAGTATATCTATATAGTCTTCGACACCTCCGCGAACTTAGTATACGTAGCCTTTATATTACCCTTTATTGTCCGCTATACGGTACGGAAGCTAGTATATAAGCCTATATTAGCGAGTAGATCTACGATACGGCGTTATATACTAGCGTAGATAAGATATACGCCGAGCGACCTCGAGAACTAACTAGACTACTTCTACGTAACGGACTAAGTAGCGACGAGAGTAATAATAGTAATACGCTTCTACTTCTTATATAGCTTATCTTCTTATAACTCGCCCTTAGTAATATCCTCTTAAGAGACCCTCTAGTTCTAGATAGACTCCTTAATTATCTTATACTACGTCGGCGCTAGCTTCTAGATAATCTAGTCGAGCTCCTCTAGCTTATACTACTCTATACTCTTCTTAGTATTATAGTTACTAAATAGGGGCTTACTATTACGGACTAAATGCTTTAGCTCTTTACGGATAACTAGACTACTAACTAGACGCTCGTACTTTAACTACTTTTATAGTAGCTTTAGTCGGTTACGATAGGAACGATACTCTAGCCGTCCTAGCTAACTAGCTACGAACTCCGGAGTCTTTATATATATATAGTTAATAGCCTTCTAGATCTTATCGAGCTTCTCCTACTACGTACGACGGGCCTAACGGTAGCGCTACTCTACGTTGTCGTCTTCTTAGTCTTATATAAGATTCGGATTATTATTATTATTCTCTAGCGGCTTATCTAACTAATTACTATCGCCCTCGACTTCTTCCTTCTTATTACTATCTTCCGCGCGACGGCGACGACGCCTCTACGCCTCCTTATCGTCGGATTCCCTCTCCTAATTATACTCCTTTTCTTCTTCCTCGACTATTACTTAACGACCTACTTAACAACGTTACCTTACCTATTACTCTACCTCTTTTCTAGATAACCTCGTACCCGATCGAGTCTTACGCTATATTAAGACCTCCTTATTAGTAACGATATTACTTAAAATATGCCGTATCTACCTCTCTAGAGTAGCGATTACTTCTTCCTTATCTTCGTTATTACGTCCTACTACTAGACCGAGATCTAGACCTACGCCGGGCTATAGAAGGTCGATATTAGATAGTAGGTCTATAAGTAGTAAAGTCCTACCTATTAGAGTATCCTCGTTTAATATAGTAGTAGTAGACCCGGAACGGTATATATAGTATATATTCTTTAGTATATAGAATAGTCGATTTAGCGGCGTCTATAGCGTATAGAAGAGAGATTTTAATAGTATTTACTCGATCCGGTATTTATACGTAGGAAGAAGAAAGAAGGGCTTCTAAAGAAGAAAACTAAGGGCGTATAGAGAATACGTAGTAACGTTAAAACTTAGCGTAGGTAAATATGTTAGTAAATTAGAGAAGATTCGTAATACTAATCGAATAAGATACGGTAGCGAGATACGTTTAGTATATAATATAATTACTAGATAATTCTATACGTAGCGGTATACTTAATTTTTAAATCCGAGATATCGACCTTACTATCGCTAGCCCTTAGACGTAGAATCGAAGTAAAGGAGTTAAATCTAGTTAAACTTATAATATAATAAAATAATCGTAAGACTCGCTTTACCCTTAGCTAGCTACTATATAGAACATTCGAGATAGTCGATGTTAGTAGTATTAGTATATAGTAAGCTAGTAGTCTACTAGCTCTCTATAGCTAACTAAGGGGCTTTATAGAAAATTTAATAACTTAATAACGTAACGTCGCGTAATTATAAAAAATATATAGCTAAACTCGTAATTACCTACTCTTTCGGACCCGCGTATAAAATTAATATATATCGGGGTAGTTGTTAATATTAAGTTAGTATACTAGGAATCCGACTATTTTCTACGGAGAGTTATTAGACCGCTAGGTAGAGCGAGCGAGAAAGTACCCTAATAAGGATTAGCGCTAAAATTAAAGGCGTATAAAATTAGAAAAAGTAGGGCGAGACTCCGAAGGAGGCACGAGTAAGCGATATCTAGTAGGCTAAACCGGAGATAGCCCTCGATATATAAAAGCTAAGGATATATATATCTTTACTAATTCGCTACTATTTCCGCCCTTCCTTTCTTTAACTACGTTTCCGCTACTAGATCTTAATAATAGTATATCTCTACTCTAGCTCCTAGGGGATACGACTACGCTATCGTAGAGGAAAGTATTAGATTTACTACTAAGGGAGATTTAACGCTAAAAATTAGGGTCCCCTAACTAGCGCCTTACTAGTAGCGGCGAACTTCTTTCGACTTTACGTCTATACTACGTATTAATAGAGTTCTATATATACTACGCCGTATACGTAAGGCTATAAAGTATAATCGCCGGTAAAGTATATAAAAAGAATAGTATTAATTACTTATGTCGCCGTAGAGAAATCGCGTTCGTAAGAATTAGAATACTTATAATATTAGGTAGCCTACCCCGCGGTCGGCTTTTAAAGCCTCGGAGAGACGCGCTTACTAAAAATCGTATATAGAGTCCTTTATTATACTTCGATCCTTTAATATTATTTATGTTTATAGTATAAATCCTTTTAAGATATTATTGTCGCCTTAAAGGTATTATTATACCGTTTTTACTATCCCCTTCGAGTAGTCTACCGCCCTCGAGTCTACCCTTAGTACCGCCGATACCGCGTCGCTCTACTCGTACCCTAGCTCTTACTACCTATAGTAAGGAGGCTATTAAAGCCCTAAAGCCTTATCCGAGAGGTAGTCGCGCGGAGGGTATTATAAGAGCACTATCGGTAGTACTAGAAGAGCCCTCTTCGTATCCGACAATTATAGAGACTAAGTCTTAGGCTAAAGCGTTCGTAAGCGCGTAGCTCGCGTAGCTCTAGAAGGATAAGGACGACGATAAGGATAAGGAGCCGCCGACGCCGGACCTTTATAAGATGCCGGTTATTAAAGGATAGGATACGTCTAATAATAGAGCGGTAGATAAGGCTATAACTAAGCGGTTAGTAAGAGAAGCTATTAATTAAGCCGCTCGTAGAGCGATAATATAAGAGGTAGAGCGATAGGCTCGCGCTAAGTACGCTACTCGGCGTATTATTAAAGCGGCGACGAAGAAACGGAGTCGTAAGGTACCCTCGTCTAGCGTACCGCTATCTAGCGTTTATCGTTATTATATTAGTAGTACTCGCGGTAGTATTATTACGTCCTTACCGGCGCCGCTACCGCCGCGGTCTAATAGTATTATTACTTACGAGCTATACGAATATCGTATTATACTATCTATACGCTAAGGTAAGACGGTACTCTTTTAAGATACTTAATATAGCTCTTCTAGTAATAAGGACGAGCTTCTTACTATCCTATAGTAAAGGATTAGATAGCTACGTAGGTTATAGAGCTTCGAGTAGCTCTTAGTCGTATAAAGATCGCGGTATCGTATTAAGGGCTACCGGTATACTCGTTCGTATATATAGTATAGCGTTTAGAAGAGAGTTAGAGTAGTATTATTAAGTAGCTCGATAAGTAGAATCGAGATAATAAGAAGGATATAAAGGTAGACGTTATTGTCGAAGTAGAGGTACTAAATATAAGTACTATTACTACGCCTAGCCGTAGGACTACTACTACTATATAACTTAGTAACATCGCTAAGGCTCGCGAGGGCCTCGTAGCCTCTAGTAATCGTTATAAGGATATTATAAGACGATAGCTATACTCTAATAATAGCTATAAGAACTATAGCTATACGTACTTCGTCGACGGTATTAATAAACCGGCTAACTACTTCCCTATCTATTAGACGTACCTTATAGCATAGGCTACTAGCATTACTAATAGCTCTCTTACTAATAAACATCCTAGTACTACTATCTTCCGGGAGCTTCTTAAGAAGAAGAATAGAGGCCTTACTACTTAAGAAGTCGGTAATATAAACGTAATAAGGTAGAGGCTACGGAGCGGCGCCGCTAGTAGTAGTAGTAGTAGCCTTATATAGGATCTTTACTTCTACCTATATCTAGGGGCTACCGCTTATAGACTCGGAGGTACTATACTATTACTATCGGTATAGCCTACCCCTACTAATTCTAGTAAACAACGCCGTCGTTTACCTTATAACGAGATACCGAGCTCTTAGCCGGAGGTAGAAGACGAGATACCGGCGTTCTTCGAGTATTATAGATAACGTAAGGAGTAGAGCGGCGAGGTACGCCGTAGGGCACTTAGTCGTATCTAAGACCTTATAGAGGCGGAAGATTAGTCTATTATTAACGTAAAGGGTATATTAATAGAGTTATAGATTAATAAAGGCCTATTAGCCGGCTATAAGGTACGGTTAGAGCGTTTAGTAGATAAATTTAAGGAGGCTTATCGTCGAGTAAGGAATATAGCGAGGTAAGCTAGCTATAAACCTCTCTATTAGCGTAGTATACTATAACTATAACGTATCGTTACGCTTTTTTAACGAGCTTATTTACTAGCTATAGGAGTATAAGTATATATAATATAAATTGTTTTAATAGTATTATTATTATAATATCGTATTAATCTAAAATCCTTAAATTCGCTAATTTACTTTAAAATCTCGTTTATATATATACGGGACTAGCCGCGCTCGACGTATATAACGTTACCGATATCCGCTCTTTTTAAAATGCTTTATCGCCGTCGCCTTAAACCTCTATTTACGTACTATATATCTTAAGAACGCCTTAAAATTATTAAATGCCGCGACCTCTACCCTATACCTTTTAATCTATACCTTTAATACGTTAAACGACTACTCGATAGGATTATAATTAGGCGAATACGGCGGTAGGTATTCGAGGAAATAGCTAGCGTTCGATACTACTACCTTTATCTTATCCTTATAGTATATACTAGTATTATCTATTATAATAATCGATCCCCTAGCTACCTAAGGAAGTACAATATACTCGAGCTATTAAAGGATATCCTCCGCTTTAATTACTCCTTACTTAAGTAGTAGTAGGTTAAGATAACTATTAATCGTTAGCGTAGGAACTAACGACTACTACTCCGACTACTTGACGGCCGAACAGACTGCACCTTCACGCGGTGGCCGTCGTAAGTACCTTCCTTGGAAGGGAAACCAAGACAGTCTGGAAGAAACCTCCTCGAAGAAACCTCCTCGAAAACCTCTCGAAATCCGCCCGAAATCCTTCTCGAAATCCGCCTCGAAACATAAGCTACAGAACAACAGCACGATTCGAACGAATAGCTCTCTACGCTACGAACAAGAAGAAGAAGAAGAAGAAGAAGAAGAGGCAGTCCACTCTGTCCTATACGCGCACCTCCTCGAAATCCGAACCGAAGCACTTCAAAGAGCTGGAACAGTCGGTGGAATCCACAACTCTGCGATCAACCTGCGTTGTCGTAGATAGAACTGCTACTACGATACCACAAAGGCATATTGAGGACAAGAGAAGACAGCGAGTTGGACAGCTGCTTTGCATTCGAATTTTGCATTCGAATTTGCAGCGTGTGTGTGTGTGCGAAGCGGAAGGATCCGCTGAAAATTCTGCAAAAGCTTAGCGCGAAAATTCTGCAGCCCCGGCTGTAGACAACGACACTCGTTTGATTTCCTTTTTGTCTTGCGCTGTTTTGAAGTCCTTCGGCAGATTCTGCTTGCAGGTCCTGCCTTAGGCACGGGGTTTCCCTAAGGTCAAAGAATACCGAAAGAATTTGATTGTAAATAGATCTACTGCCTTGCTTGCAAGGCCGTCCTACATAGTCATAGACTCCAAAAGGACGTAAATGGAATAAACAAACAAAACAAAAACAAACAAACTCCGACTACTTCGACGGTAACCGTATATCCGCCGGATAGCTAATAGGGCCCTATAAGTACTTCCGTAGTCTATTCCTTTTATTTACTACTAACTCGTCGATAAACACTAGTTTATCTACTTACTAATATACCGCTTTTACTCTCTAGTAGCTCCTTAACTCCTCGTTACGTTTACTAGTAATCCGCCGCGCGACCTTCCGACTAAAACTATACTTCGAGAGCACCGACTATATCGTTCTATTATAGATAATATAGCCTATTATATTAAAGATAAACTACGCTAGCTTATCGAGATAGGTATCCGGCTATTAATAGACGTACTCTAAGATTATTAGTTCCTTAGCTCTTATTAATACTAGTAGACGGCCGCGCCGTACTAAAGGAGGTAGATAAGTAGTACTAAATAACTTAAAGGATAACCGTATACGATCTACCGTCCGCCGGCTAAGCTTATATCGTATAGTAATAGTACGACTACTTATATCGGTATATACGAAGGCCTTATAGAGCTAATTCTAAATATAGAGCGGTAGACGTACGCCGCTACGTAGTTTTAATAGTAGTAGATCCTATACGTGTTAAATAGTAGTAATAAACAATATAGATAAGTAACACCTTACTATAAATACGTTTAGAATAGATATAGGGACGATGTACTAATAATAGACGTAATAGAGGACTCTATACGTAATTTAAGGTAAGCGCGTCTCTCGGAAATCCCCGAAGCTAGTAGGCTACCTAATATTGCGAGCGTTCTAGTAGGGAGGTTTAAATAGCCTACCCCGCTAAATTCGAACTTTTCCCGAATCTATAGGAACGGTAGCGTCTATAATATACGGAACAGAGCCTCTTATATTTCTTCTATATATAATATATATTACGAGGCTGTCTATATATATCGATTGTCTCGGTATATAAATAAAGTTACCTTTCTATACTACTGTCCTCGTCGTCGTAGGCTTGTCCGAAGTTCGAAGCTCGAAGTTTAAATTTTGCTTACTTTCGAGATCGCGAAAGTAGTCTTCCGACATCTCTAATATAAATAGTTAAGTTTTAGAGGCAGGCTAAACTGTATAAAAGCTCGCGGCGACCTAGGGAGCCTGCGACCGGCAGTCGGGCGCCGCGCTATACGAAAAGGCGACAGTCTATAGAGTGTTCGATTCTGCGAATTCGCAAAACCTTCGAATTTGGCGGAGTGGGCCATTTGAAGCTCCGTCTCTAGCTGGCTTGCGAGCACACGCCGAGCTGGCGTCAGCTCGAATTCGAAGACTTCAAAACCACAAGCCGACTGTGCAGCGCAATAACACAGCAACCATGCGTCCAATTACAATGATTTTTGATCGAGTGGCGAGCGTGAGATGCGAGCAAAAGTATACTGCGATATCAAAACCATACGACATGTGGTGGTCGTGCACCAGCCTGGGAGGATTGCGCCAAAACCAGCAAGAATTCCAACAACAACGCTACCAAACTTACTACCACTTCCACCGGCCCTGCAGCCTATCCAGACCCTATCTGATTATCCTTATATGCCTCTAACAGCGTAACAAACTTGCTAATGTTGTCCGCGTTCTGCAATTGCCTCCGAATACTAGTCTCTTTTACTACATCTGCTAACACTGCGTCCGGCTCCTTCTTTAGCATGTAGAGCGTCCAAAACCCCTTAACAAGCTCAGTGCCGATGGACTTCAGCCTCTCGGACATAGCCGGCTGCCTCTTCGCAAGCTAGAGGCAGTACTTATTAACGTTGTCGGTCCTATCTATAGCCTCTTTTGTAGCGGGGATCGGTGGACTGCTCCGTTGTGTCGTATCGACAGCAGGCGTCGTAGGGGCAGACTGCTGTAGCTACGGAGGCATCATCCAATATGGCGGCGGCGGCGGAGGGTGTTGTGCTGTTAGCAACGGCGGCTCTACAACCTTCTTCTTGCCCCTTGTGGCGTCCTTATTTATCTGTAGCACATCCTCTATAATGTGTTAAGGCATGTTGTCTCTAGTAGCGGTGTTAGCTTTAATGCAGTTGCACTAGTCATTGATGTGCTTGGCCTTGAGGCTATAGTGTCGACCACGGAACTGCAGACAGCCTAGCTAGTTCGACGTCTTGCTTGAGCTAGTGCTACATTGCCTGTCGGTGCACTTGTGAGCGCTTAACAACTTGCCAAACATGCCCTTAGAGGCAATGAATGCCTCCTTAGTGCGGTCGTTAGCCAGCTTCCTTCCCTTTGGCACCGGTGTTAGCTCTTAGCTCTCGTCCGGCATAAAGTCGTCGGTTTCGAGCGCAGGGCCGGCGTTGTTTGGCCTTACGTTCTGCTACTTCTCGTTTATTAACAGCCTTATGTTGTGGCCTGAGAAGTGCTTAATGTAGGGAGGCGGAGAGACTTCCTTAGGCTCGGATTCTTGGCTGTTCAGATCGAAGTAAGCCACAGGAGGGCGAGCAATATTAGGACTGCCGGTTCCTGCGCTTAGTCTTAGAAGCACAGACTACTCTTAGCCAGCGAGCACTTACCTCTTCGAGCGCCTCGCCTAAGAGGGTTTGATTTTGGGAGAGAAATCGTCTCTCTAGAACATCGATTGTCGCGGACATAGGTAATTGCCTCCCTGCGACAGACATTTTCGGGGAGGTTTCTAGTTTGTTCTTTGTATTTAAAGCGCTCTTATTAACATCGTTGCCACCCCTCTCCTCTCCTGTCCTTTTTAACTCCGCTAATACCGACGACAGCAGAACAGGATCTCTACATTCGGCAGTTCAAAAGGGAAATGTCGGACCTAGCAGGGCAAGCAGCCGCACCCGCACCTCCTGCAGCAGCAACACCTTCCGACGACGACAACTATAGGACATGTCCGAGATGCCGCCTTCTTAAGCCGATGGAGGATTTCGAGAGATAGTCCGGAAGGAACAGCGGTAGCGGCCGCGCCGGGGTAACGTGGAATAAGAATTGCCGGGCGTGTCAGCGTGAGTTTTTCCCCTTTCTTTCCTCCTCCCTTTCCTCGTGCAGCAATACCTGCCATCGGCTAGTATCAACATGTTGAACACTAAGCTAAACTTTGTACAGGGTCTCCTCCTCGTGGTCGTGTTGCACAGGCGCAATTACAACGAGTCGTGCGCGAGGGAAACATTCAAGACGACAACAATAACGAGCATGGCGTAGAGGCCGAGAGCATGAGCGATAACGCGTGGATCGCCACCGGCGTGCGAAAACTTCTCTCTGCTGCAACCAACGCCGCTGCCGCGACCCCTCTCCTGGCGAGGAGGTACCGCCTCGAGACTAGTATGTCGTCTCCTCCTCCTCCTTCACCTCTAGGCAATCGCTCCGTTCTACGGAACCCTGCGAACAATCATCCTGCACCGCTGGATCTACCGAGGAGGATGAGCCGGAGAGGCCACGATGTAGAGGTCAGCGGGGACCTTAAGAGGGTATGGTGGCGGTATGAGCGGCCGTGGTATTCACTAGTGTTTTTTCTGTCAATAGGCTGCGGCGCTTAGTAGGGGTTTAGGAAGTGATGGTGATGGTAATGGATCGACTGGGAGGAGGAGTAGGGAGTTGACGGGGTTGGCAAGATGGATGTGGAGCATAGATGTGCCGCGCTACTGCGAATGGATCGGTGTTTTTTCTTCCTTAGGGTAGTTTGACGGAGGCGTTGTTAAGCAGGACCTTTGTCGGGTGGTCTGCTACATTGCTGTGTACAGTTGTTAGGGACACACACACACACACCTTCTCTTTCACCCGCATCACATCACGATGTTACGGATGGCCGGCTATAGTATCGCTTGAGGACAATGCAACGTGTTAAATGGAAGTAATGGAACTCAGTCAAATGGAGAGAACTGTCCGAAGATGTCAATCTACTTAAAGATAGATTGCCGTGGGCCGATCGCACTGACCTTGATTTATTATGATGAACTTGTGTTCAAAAACACCAAAAAACCTCGCTCAGGTTTACTTGAACCCTTGAAGCCTCAGGCACCGTTTCACTTGAAGGCTCGTTATTATTACATAACTCGCTCGTTTCAGTTAGTCTATATAGCTTAAGGGCCTTCGCCCTCATAAATTAGTATCATTCTTTTTCCGCTTTTTGATCATCTAGTAGCTAAGAGCACTTAAGGCGGCTCCTTAGCCGTCTTACCGGCTGGCTCTGCTACTTGAGGGTTAGAGCTGGCCGGATGCTCGATTTATTGCCTATTTAATCAAACTAGCTTAAAACGACTCTGGTTTAAGACCTCCTTAGACCTATAGACTATACCGGACTTTCTACTTAGACTGTACACCTAACTAGAAGTACCGGGTTTTCTATAGCTAGGGGGTCCTATATATAGCGATTCACTCGGCGGTGCTATGTGTGCTAGATTGCCAACTTCTACTTAAACGTTAATGCAAAACTCGTTTTGCCTCAAGTTTAAGACTTAAAGCGTAGAATTACCGCACTTAAAACTAGTTACCCAAACGCTTAAAGCGCGCTATGTTTAAACACGACAATAGCTAGAGCTGCCTAGCCGCTTAAGGAACTACAAGGAGGAAGTTATAACCCTTTAAGTTACCGGAAGCAACAATAACAGCAACTTAATTTAGTTCGATTAACAACCTATCCTACTAAGACAAGATGTCCGTTACTAGCTAAGCCGAAGGGACTACAGAGCTTCCTTCCTCCTACGACTTAAACCTAACAGTCGCTAAAGGAGAAAGGCTTAAGGAAGATAGGCAAGGCTATCTAAGCCTAATTAGCGAACTCAATCGCATTAAGGAACGAGGTAGCGATGTAGGGGCGGCACTATCTACTACTGCTCGTCTCTTCCCTAAGGGAGATCCTTAGACGGATCCCCTAGCTCTACTTAGAGCTAATGTTACCTTCCGAACTCCTACTCAACTAAGCCGACCTGCTGCTGCGAATGTAGGCTTAGGCCCCACTCGTTTTAGCGAGCATGTAGCCGCCTTAAGGGAGATGGAGGAACATATTAATCGACTTAAAGAGGACGCTGTCCGACTTTAGGCCGAGAACGCCTGCTTGTCCTAGGAGCCTGTTCGAGCAGGATCTGCTAACAGGCCTATCCGGGGACCAAGCGAGCTAGGAGCCGTACGGTTTAAGCCGTCCCTATATCGAGGAGATAACCCTAGATACGGCTTAAGTAACGATAAGGGACTAAGTCGTCCCTATCGCCATACGTCTGGAACACTAGGCAGGGATACAACTCCCCTTAATTCCTTAGATACTTCTATCAAGGCTTCCGTCCGGGCACCAGAACTATACTAGGGAGACACTCGAAACAACGCTGCTAATATCTGGGTTAGGTCTATAGAGCGTTACTTAAGGTCTTAGATTGCCCTAAGATAGAGGGGTATCCGCCTATCCGAAGCTAACCTTATCGAATTAGTAGGTAGCTAGATACAGCGTAACGCCCTTGCTTAGTAGGAGGAACAGGAAGAGACTTGTAGGCTTAAGATTATCGAGGGAACCTATACCCTTAACTTAATGCTCGGCAACCTCGTCTCCTATTTCTAAGATTATTATTACTAAGAGAAGCTCTAAAGACAATACCGAGCTCTTAAGCAAACAGGAGGTGTTATTACCTTCTATTACAAAATCCTCTCTGTAGCTCGCATGCTTAAGCTAAGGCCTAATAACTTCTCTAATGCTACTATCTTCTTTAATAGGCTTAAGCTGTCGATTCGAGCGGAGCTTATTCGACACAAGCTTACCCCTTAAAAGGCTAGACTACAGGAGATTATGGACTAGGCTTAAGCTATCGACGTAGCTAACTAGGAGGTCGTAGATTCTTAAAGGGGCCTAAGAATAGATGCCCCTGCCTTTAAGGAAAACCGCAATGCTCTTGCTAGGAAGGCTTTTAAACTAAGAAAGGTGAACAAGACTACCGTAGAGTATGTTACCGCTGCCCTTAAACACATAGCTAACGACAATAGCTCTAAGCTACCGGCTTAGGAGTATTCCTTAAAGTGCTATAACTGCGGAGTCGCCGGACACACCTAGTATCGCTGTTAGAAGAAGCTTAAGCTAGACTTGCAGAAGAAGTAGGACGACTACAACAGACGTAAGGGGGGCTTAAGCAAGCCGACAAAAAAATAGATAGCGACTTAGATGCTAAGGATTCTAAGTCGTCTATCGCGTCGCCCTTATTACTTAGGACCCCTCCTAATACTTAACTTAACTACCTTAACGCTATAGGACCAAACCTTTTAGTTACCTCTAGACGCTTAGGTTTAAGTGAGCATTCTGTTAAGGCCAAGTTCCTGTTCGACACTAGGGCTACGCGTGTATACGTCTCACGAACGATCGCGGACTAGTTTCCGGAGGCTTAAGTAGCTATAGATTCCCAGACCGTAGTTCTGCCTGACGGCACAGCAATAGAGACAACCCTTGGGGTTAAGCTGCCTTACTAGCTGCGTAACTTCAAGGGGGAAATTACTGCCCGAGTGCTTAATCTCGCTAATTACGAGGTAATCCTTGGCCTTAAATAGTTTAGGCAGTACTGCCCGACTATCAATTTCTTTACGAACAAGGTGTACTTATACAACAACGGTGTCAAGTATGCTATACTATGCTCTGGATACGCTCCTAACTTAAGGAGCGTTCCGGTAGATAAGGACCTCTGTTCCCTTAAGGAACTAGAGGATTTACTTAACGTTAATCCCGACATGCCCTTATATCTCTTAAACATAGATGAATACTAGGAGCGGCAACAGGAGAGGGAACGCGATCCTAAGGACGACCCTATGTCCCTTAAGGAAGACGACGTTCCTCCTCCCTTAAGCGAGGAACCCAGCTTAAGCCGCATTATCCTAAACAACAGGGATCTGTTTAGATCTTCCTTGCCTAACAAGCTACTAAAGGACCGGTTTATTATGCATTCAATCGACACCGGGGACTACAAGCCGATTAATTAATAGCCTTACTAGCTGTCTTATGCCTAATCGCTTAAACAGGAGTCTTAAATTAAGGAACTCTGGAAGCGTAGGTTAATTAACAAATCCTAATCGGCTTAGGGAAGCCCTATGTTACTTGTACCTAAGCTAGGAGGGAAATAGCGAATGTGCGTTAATTTCAGGGCTCTGAACAACGCTACCGTTAAGGATCGATTCCCCCTTCCTCGGATTTCCGACTGCTTAGATGCATTTTATAGTTTAAGGTACTTTACCAAGATTAACTTAACCTCCGGGTTCTAGTAATTAAAAGTAAAGGAAGAGGACTAGCACAAGATAGCATTTAACACTCGCTAGGGCAAATACTACTTTAAGGTAATGCCTTTTGGCTTGTGCAATACACCGGCAAGCTTCTAGAGCTTAATAAACGAAGCCCTAAGAAAGTACCTTTACAAGACGTATGTAGTTTACTTAGACGACATCGTAATCTTCTCCGAGACTTTGGAGGAGCACGAAGTCCACTTAAAGGAAGTCCTAGATATCCTGCGATCACAAGAGCTATATTACTCCCCTAAGAAATGCTACATTAGGGTTAAGGAATTCGACTTCTGTAGGCACCGAGTAAGCTACAATTAAGTTAGGCCTATAGAAGACAAGATCTCTATTGTCCGAGACTAGCTACAGCCGACTAACGCTTAAGAAGTGCGGCAGTTTATTAGGCTAGCTTCCTTCTACCGTAAGTACGTTAGAGACTTTGCTAGGCACGCTGCTCTACTATTAGACCTCCTTAAGGAAGATGACTTGCTGCTGCGTGCTAAGAAGAAGCGCCCTATTAAGTGGACTGCCTAGTGCACTATCGCTTTTGCGAAGCTTAAGGAAGCCTTGTATAGCGAGCTAGTGCTAATTATGCTAGACACTAAGAAGCCCTTTATTATTAAAACGGACGCAAGTAAGTAGGCGCTTAGTACAGTCCTGCATTAAGCTGACTCCAATAGGAAATTGCATCTAGTTGCTTTCGAGGGCCGCAAGCTGCAAGGGGCAGAACTGAACTATCTAGTGCACAAGAAGGAGCTCCTTGCTATTAAGGAAGCCCTTCGAAAATGGAACTACTACATCGACAATAGGACCAAGACTTAAGTAATTACGGATTACTATAGCCTGCAGTACCTAAAAACCTCCAAAACTCTAACTAAGCGACTTGCATGTTAGATTAAGGAGTTTTAAGCTTACGACATCGACATCCGCTACCGCAAGGGGAGTGAGGCTATCGTTCCTAATGCCCTCTCCCGCCGGCCGGACTTAATAGAAGCGACCCTAGCTAACATAGCAGGGGAGGGTTCTGTATAGGCAGGGGATTAATTACTTAAGCCTGCGGATTTCTTAACTGCCTTGCCTCGCTCCTTTAAGGAAAATGCTACAAGGGGAACGATTATTCGAGGATTCTCCGAGCGTAAGGTAGTTAATAGGGTAATCTATTTCAAAACCATAGGGGAGATGCCCGAGAACAAGAAGCTAAGCCGCTTAATTAAAAAGAAGGTGTTAGATCTTGTCCTTAAGGACGACCTCCTGTATTATCGCGAGGCTAATAGAAGCCTTATACCCTACGTAGATCCGGAATTCCGGTGGGACTTCCTTAAACGCTGCTATAATAACTACGGGTACTTCGTATTGCCCGGCGTCTGTAGCATTCTTCGAGCGAGGGGCTAGTAGTAGTTACTTAAATAGGATGTTCATAACTACGCTTCCACTTGCCCTTAGTATTAAGCTACGAAGAAGAAGTCCCGGAGTCCCCTGTAGGAGCCGCGATTCTACCAAACTAATTCCAAGCTTAAGCTATTTAAGCGCTAGGCGATTGATGTTGTCGGTCTAATGCCTGTTATACTTAATAGTAACAAGTACATTATCACAGCCGTAGATTATGCTACTAGTTGGCCGGTTGTAAGGGCCACCTCGAATTAAGAAACCGAGACAGTCGCTCGTTTTGTTTAAGAAGAGATCTATACGAACTTTGGACCCCTAAGGGAAGTCCTTAGTAATAATAGATCTAACTTTATAAGCAAGGCGTTTGATATCCTCATAGATACCCTTCAAGCCAACTACAGGCTAACGACGCCCTACTATCCCCGCACGAACAGGAAGGTTGAGGCCTTAAACGGTGTTCTCGGCCGGATCCTCTCTAAGATGTGCTATGGTAAAAGCGTGCACGCTTAGGACTTGTACCTTCCTAAGGCGCTGTATTCAAGCCGAATCCGGGCCTAGTCCGGTTGTGGATACAGCCCCTTCTTCCTCTTGTTCGGCCAGCAACCCCGAATACTTAAGGATTATCCGTACCTGCGTCTAATGCAGCTTAAGCCCGAGGATCCTAAATCCAGGCATTAAGTAATATAGAACGCTAGGACGATTGCCGCAGAAAAGCTGCTTACGAAAGCAGTAAGAGCCGGCGCTATTAGTAGACACACCTTTAAGGAAACTAATAGCAAGTTTATCGAGGGAGACTTTGTTCTTGTCTTAAATAAGACTAAGACGAAGCTCTAGCCGACCTTCGTAGGTCCCTTTAAGGTAATTAAGCGAAGCTGGCTTAGTACGTATACCTTAGAGTCCTACGACGGGTCTGTAGTTAAGCATTAAGTGCATAGTAATCGCCTGATCCGCGCTAACTGCACTAGTTTTAGGGACTGGCAGAAGCGCTGTAGGCAGGAGATTTCACTTAAGGCCGCTAGCCAGGAGTTTAAGGACTCCTTGCGTAATAATCTTACACTTAATCTACGCTTAAGTTTCTCTACTCTAGCGACTATTCCCAAACAGAAGTAGGACAAGTTATCTTTACAGCAGCTTAAACGGTTAGGAGCCCTTCGATTCCTTTTAGGGGAGGGCAAACCTTTAGATTCCTTAAAAACTGACGATTAGCTAAAGTTTTAACACAAGCTTAAACTCGCTACTAATAAGATCCGAAGGAAGTATAGAGATGTTTCACGCGCGAATCGAGACAATGCTAAGGAGGTAGAGAAACTTAAGGCTACTCTCGAAAAGAAACGTCTTAGGGAGCTGAAGAAGTTAGTACCCTTAAGTCAGCCGGTTATACATCCGGTAAATGCAGCAGCAACATTAAGGGAAGACGCTTAAGTTAACCCTATTGCAGCAACTGTTCCTGTCCCTACGGAGCCTGTTGTAGAAGAAACGGAAGAGGAACTACTTATAATCCCTTCCGAGCTCTAGGAGACTCCACTTAAACCCTAAGGGGAGTCGGGTGATAACGAGGACACTATTATAGTTATTCCCTGTTAACTACTACCCTAGAACACAAGGGAAGCTCCTCGTAATCCTGCGGTGCAGCTACGAAGGAAGCTAACCTTTAAGTCCAAACGAAAGGTTAATGCGAGGGCCTAAGTTTAATAGATCCCCCGGAGGGTTTTTATTTTATATTTTTTATACTTAAGGCTAGTCCTTAAGTGCTATCATACATTCATTTCGCGCTAGCTTTCTAGCGTCGTATCGCATTGCATCGCATACACAGCCTAGCAGATAAGGGGGCTTAGAAAAAAGAAAAACAAGAAAAACAACGCTTTTAGTGCTCCTGCTTAAGCCTACGAATTTTCCACCGATCCTACTTAGACCCGAATTAACCCTTCTTAGCCTGCTCCCTCTTAGCATCTTCTTCCTTCTTGGTAATAAGCTGCGTCTTAAGGGCTAATATTACCGCCTGCAAGTGCAGCATCTAAGGAGTAATGCCTTAATTAGCCCTAAGACGCACTTAAGCCTGCGAGAGAGCTATCTAGACAACTTAATACACGGAGTAGCGCTTATTAAAGCGGTTGCGGTAGAGCTGCTCGATGTGCTCCGTGTACACGCGCGTGCATTAGCTTCCTAGAGGAACTGTTAGGCCCTCTACGCCGTATGCTTAACGCCTATTATTAGCCCGAGGAGCCGTGCTAAAAAACAGGTTCCCCTAGGTGGCGAAACCGCTTAAGGGGAGCACTAGCTCGTGTACAAGGCGGCCGGAGAAGGTTGGAATTAGGTCGTAATTATCTGTTAAGCCGGTCCGTGCTAGTATTAAGGTCTGATCGATAGCGTATAAGAGCCTCTCTCCTTCGTGCATTAGATCTACGAAATCCTCCGCTGCATTATAGAACGGTGGGCTTAGAGATTAACGAGCTAGAGCTAGTGCGTTTCGAACCGGAGCTTGAACGGGAGCGGGCATAGTGCTCGGCCGAGGAGGCGGGCCCCGACGAGTACTTAAACCTAGGGGCCCTAGCGCTAGAGTGCCTTGACGATCGCCTGTCGGGAAGAGGGCGGGGCCAGGCTTAGAGGAGCCTTGTTGCCCTGTGCGGAAGAGTAGAGGTGCGTTAGCCGGACAGGTCGTACGCCCAGCTTAAGGGTTGTCGCGGCGATACATGTTATCTATAGTTATAGGCATTCCTTAGGCGTAGTTCTTAGGAAGCTAGAAGGACAAAGGCCTAGTACCCGGAGATCTACCGAACCCCCTTAAAGGATCTAAGTAAGGACGCTCTAGCCGCGAAGGAGTAGTGTCCATCTCCTCACGAGCAGACAAAGGACCCCTTAAGTTAGGGGAACGAGCTGCGACAGCTATTAAGTTAATGTCCTCTATGTCGGCGATATTCGTCTAACTAGTAAGGAATAGGTTAAGCAGCTGCGTAACTCTACCGGATCTAGAATCGAAAGGTCTAGGGCTAGAAGGCGGCGGGCTTAAGGGCACTTAGATAGGCTCTTCTAGGAGCGGAATTAAGACTTCCTCCTTAAAGTCTACCTACTCGTCCTCTATATCGTTATTACCTTCCTTAGCCTTCGGGTTCCTCTTCTTAGTCCTAGTCTTTCCCTAGAGTTCAGAATCTCTAACCGAATAGCGATCGTAGTAGTTAGTGTAGCTGTAGTTAGCATAGCAGCTAAAGCAGCCTCTACTACTGCGGCATAACTTGAAGGGACTAGCCTTGCGCTTTCCGGACTCGCAGCTACAGTTGCCTTCTTAAGGGCTGCTACCGAGAGCTTAAGTGAAAAGAGAGACTAGACGCTATTGCTTGTAGGCCCTAATAAGGTAACCGTCCGATTTACGCCAATCTAAGCTGCGCAGATCGCCTAGCTCGAACGCTTGAAGTCTATCGATTAAGGCATTAAGTTAGGAAATCGTAAAGGCAGCTAGAAATTGCCGAAGGTACTTGATAGGCGCATTCGACACTATGATTAGATAATACATTACTTCCCTTATCTATACGTCCGTAACCGCGATACGATTAGAGGCTAGGCTAGGAGTAAGGAGAGCTTCAAGTCGAGCGCCGACAGAGGCGTACATAGTAGTGCTATTAATGTTTCTTTAAGGGTCGAAGCGATCTAGCTTAGGGTACAAGCTACGAAGATCCGGAGAGCGGTTAAGGACGTTGCGAGGCATTGTAGGGTCCTAACCTTGTGCGGCAGTGCGACTCCTTAAGCTACGGCCCTAGTTCGCTAGTTAAGGGTTGCGCTAAGGGATTTCGTAATTGTTGCTTGTAGGGGCGCGTATACCTAGTAGCTTGGACCTAAGGCTTAAGGCAGACATGTTAAGCCTATCGCGATAAGCATCGTATGCCGACTTGTAACCGGTAGCTTGCTTATACCCGAATTTGGTATACTCTATGTGGTTACGCCGAGACATAACATTAGGCTGGACGTAGAGTTTCCTTAAAGCGAACTTGTCTATTAATTCCTAGGTAGCAGCAGCTCGTGACGGCTGTTTCTTGCTGCTTGAGACCGAGCTAAATGCTTAAGTTAATATCCTTACATCTAAGTATCCGCGCTTGACTATCTTAATAGCACTTTAAACAGCCTTCGTAGGAGGGAACTTAGGAGGTAGTTTGCGAGGAGATCGGCGGAGCTACTTGTCGACCTTGTCGTCCTTGCTCTTATCGTCTTTCTTACGCTTGTCTTCGTTACCCTTCGCTATAGCGACTATTACTTAAGGTGTGTTGTAAGGTTGTAAGGTATAGTAATCGTAGACTATATAAAGGTCTAAGGAAAAGGGAAGGAAAGGGTTGCGGAAGTTAATAAAAGAGAGAGGGTTTAAAAAGAAGAACGTAGTCGCTTTTGTGCCCTTAAAGGGGCGACCTGCTAGTGAATTCGACTACGTACTAGCAGTTACTAGCTTAAGGCTTGTGATAGTACGTAAATTAGATTATTCACCTACTAGAATTAGCTAGTCGATTGCACTTAAGCCCTTACCTTCTGAGCAATCACGGACCTCCTAGATTACGCTCGTTCATTCGAGATTACGCATACCTACTTAAGAGCATTAGCATATGACCTAAGCCTTTAATTAAGGTTGTCACGAACGCTTAAGGTTACGCATTCACTAAAGGGGAGGATGTTCAAAAACACCAAAAAACCTCGCTCAGGTTTACTTGAACCCTTAAAGCCTCAGGCACCGTTTCACTTGAAGGCTCGTCATTATCACATAACTCGCTCGTTTCAGTTAGTCTATATAGCTTGAGGGCCTTCGCCCTCATAAATCAGTATCATTCTTTTTCCGCTTTTTGATCACTTAGAAGCCGGGTGCATTTGTTCTGAAGACTTCATCCGTGACATACTGCCGTTCTGGGCTCTATTAAGCTTCCACCCACTACCCTCTAATTACGCCAGGAGTGTTCTTGATCGAACACTGCGTCTTGCGCGACTCTTCTGCGATCCACGTCCAGGATAGGGCGATGATTTCCTCCCAGCACACTTCTGCGATCCGCGTCCAGGATGGGACGAAGATTTCCTCCCAGCACACTTCTGCGATCCGCGTCCAGGATGGGACGAAGATATCCTCCTAGCACACGTCCCAGATCCCTTTCATCCATCCAACCCAGTTCATCGCCTGCTGGATGAACGATTCCTCCACCCAAGGCCAGCACCGGACGACGATGGTCTCCCAGCACACCTCCCACATCCCTTTCGCCGTCTCCGCCTAGTCCATCGCTTTGAGGTTTCGTACACCTTCGTTCGCCCATGGGATGAAAACCGTCCAGATGGACTCCAGCCGACCGCGGGATAGGATCTATTTCAACTCTACCTATATCACAATCTCGAGCACCTTCCTCCCGACACTCTCGGCCTAGTCTAGGATAGGTTCGAACTAGTTCCTCGCTATCCACTCCGCGATCCACTCCGCGATAATGACGCTTCCTCCTCCCCTCTTATCTACTACCGGCCTCGAATCTATCGTCGCCCTCTAGCCGCCTAGCAAGGCCCTCTCCGCCATTTCCCTCTTCGCGTCTAGTCTCTTCCGCGTCGGCTTGGTCCACGGAGTGGTGGGGAGTCGGACGCCTTGCGCGTGATCCTCGATCAGCTATGCCACACACGGAAGGACGTCCTTAACTTCTTAAATCGCTCCGTCGACGAAGCCGGGATGAAAGCCGGAATAGTCATGGTTATAGGAAGCGAAGTACTTGTCCATGAGGAAGTTGTAGCGGGCGCATTCCTCGACGGTGGCGTTGAATGCGCGTTGATAGTAAATGTCGGTCGGTAGACGGGAGAGGGGCTGGTGGGGTAGGGAGATGTGGTTCAGACTCGCGGGGAGCCGGGTCGACTATGTGCGGAGGTTGTTGGCGAGTCGAGGAAGGACGATGGCGCGCAGGGACCAGAAGTCTTGGGCGTGGCATATCTGGACCCATGGGAGAGTAGTAGGGCTGAAGAGGCAACAGGGGAGGGAGATGGCGAGGCTGAGGACAGATGCGGGTGAATTGGGCCAGGCAGAGCTGCAGGGAGAGGACACGGCGTTGGGAAGGCGAGCTTTGGATTCGAAAGGAGAGGATGAGGAGGAGAGGGTTTGGTCGGATGTGGACCAAGAGGAGGATGAGAAGGGAGGGGTTTGGTTAGTTATTGACCAGGAGGAGAGACTGTCGTGGATAATGGTCAGGTCGGAAAACCAGGAGTCGTAGATCGGAAGGAGGACGGTGGCGTAGGTCTCGAGCTGTGTAGCGATGGCATCACGGTGGTCGACGAGTGGCCTGTAGATTTCGTTGAAGAGCTTCTCGTTGGGTTGTCGAACGTGGGAGGTGGTGTTGGTACGTTCGGGAGGACATGTAAGCAGCCCACGGACTCGTTCTAGCATAGGCGAGGTGCGGGGACCAGCGTCGTACAAAAGGGGAGCCCAAGGATGGAAATGATGCGCGAGAAGGTCGAGCGCGCGTTCGGCGTTGCAGAAATCTGCTTCCATGGCCGGTCGACTGTGTGTCACACATGCGGGTCAGTCGCTGGCTGGATTAATTGAGAGAGATGCCGATTAGAGGGACTTACGCGATTTGCTGCACCGCACGATAACCGACGTACAGTGCAAGGGCCAGGGAATCGTCCCTTTCGTCAACGCGGAGGTCACCGCGTTGGCTCAGGTTGAAGAAAGGTACGCCATCGGTCTACGAGGTCCGTAAGTTATCTGAGAGCGATGCGGGAAGTTTTGATCGAGTGGGAAACTCACCTGCGGGACGAGATGTTGAGGACAATGTGCGTACAGGCCACTGGAGGAGTCCAGGGCTGTGTATGGCGAGTGGACTAGCAGCCATTCTTCTCCGAATGGCAGCAGGTAGAGGTGCAGACCAGCCGAGAGCAGCACCCAGCCCAGCGCTTGAAGCTAGTAGGGTCCGCGACGAAGACGATTCGGCCAGCCGGCGCTGCAGAGGGTACTAAGCAGGACCGAGAAGCGGATACACCGTAGGAGAAATGGGCGGAAAACGACGACCGGGTCGCAGGGGTCGAGATAGCGGTCTGTGTAGACGATGGAAGATGCGGCGCAATAGAAGAGCAGCAGCTCGATGAGGCGGAGCACGGGATTTTGGTCGCAGGCCTTGTGGATGCCGGCGACGAGGACGAGGCCGCAGCCGTTCCGCAGGTAGGACCACCAAGAGGACGACGTGTGAGTTTTTTTTGGGTAGGATTGTGGCGGGCAGGAAGGAGAGGATAGACGAGAAGAGGGTGGAAAGAAATGGAGAGAGAGCTGTAGAGGAGAAGGAGCGAGACACTTACTGCATTGTCTTGTTGGAGCAAACCGCCATCGTTTGTGTATTGACACGTCACGTTGCTTGGCATTCACCCACGGGTAACAGCGTGTGGCAGCTTAAGATTGAATTCATGTCGTCGTCGTCGTCGTCGTCGTCTGTATCTGGCATGAGATGCGAATGCGCCCGAGTGCCTCGGTGTATGCATTGGTGCATATGCAGTCCAAGATCCCTCTCTCCCGGGGGCGATGGCAGTGGCCAAGAAGAAGTCGAGCGAGTCGACAGAGAGGAAATCATCAGAACCACCCAGGAGAGTCGCCTTGCATTGTGGCTCAACAACATCATCATCATCATCACTATCAGATGGCTCATTCTTACCATCCCATCTTTCGTCGATTGTTCTCCCGAGGATTCTCATTCTTCCAATGATTCTGATCCTCCCGAGCTACGACATGGCCGCCATCATCGCAACAAGTGCTCCTCATTCTTATCTAGGTGCTGCCATGCCGTATACATCTCTGCGATATTCTGCTCTCTCCTGTCCTCAGTCGTCTACATCGCCACCTGTGAAGAGCTGTTATCTCTTCGGGCATAGGAAGGGACCACCGCAACGAACAACTGCGAACGTCATTCGGCTAGTACAGCTCTGCGGTGCGAGCGCGCTGACCACCGCCACGTTAGGATTGTTGCTGCTGTTGTTATTGGGCCGGAGGCGGAACTTGTGGAGGGAGAAGAGGCGGCCGTAGTGGTGGTGATGGTGGTAGCGAGGGAGGCGACGAAGATCGGGTGATGGTGCTGGTGTGGTTTTGTCCCACGCTGAAGAGGTCGTCGAACGCGGCAGGTGGAGGGAGGCCGGAGGCAGCAGGCAGTCCTTCATTTCCATAAGGACGTGCGCCGTCTCATCTTACATCCTCTAGCACGTTAATCTTCGGAGCAAACAATGGCTCCCAATGCTGCGTTCAACACGTCGGGAAGAACAGGTAAAATGTTCTCCGCCCACTTCGCCTTCGCAAAGTGCTTCTTCCCGCTGTCCCAATATTCTGACGATGAAATCATCCCCACGGCAGTGTCCTCTTCTTCCTCTCGTCCTTCCGACTGTCTTGTTTCTGGCCGAACCTGCTTGATTGTGGCTGCATCTCTCAAATGTGTGGTGGTTGTTCCCTAGCGTGACCTAGTCCAGTGTCTTGTGGAAGTCCTTGCATTCTTGCTCCAACTCGGTCGTCTCGCGCTCGCCCGTCAAGACCGCCGAGCTCTAAGGTGTTGCTGTAGGGAATCTGCCGCTCCCGAGGCCTCGCAGCAAGCGACGGATTCGGTGTTGATTTCGTGCATGTCCCATTTCTGCGTACTCGCCGGCGCCGTTGAGGCCATGTTCGCCGGAGATCGGGTGGAAGTGTCGGTAGGTAACGGGGGTGGTGATATCTGTGTGCGAAAGTGCGGGATCAGCTGCTCGTACGGAGGTCGTGCAAAGTTGGTAAGTTAGATGCCCGGTGGTCAGCCAAAAACGAAGTCGGCTGTCCCTCGCGTGTCTCGCGTCTTGTCCGAAGACGCTGCTTTAGAATTATACGCAGGCAGGACGTAATCTACGCCGACAGAAATCCCGACTGTGCTTTCCGAGATGTGCGTGTTTGGTGAGCCGCCAATGCTCGTCTTCTTCTCATCCACGGTGATGAACAATGCAGGGAGAGGCAGCTGCGCGAGCGTGACGGTGAGGTATTCGTGCCAGTCGAGGCGGTCGTCCTTGTTCGAGCGTGTGAGCTCCTGCTTCCTTAATGACCGTCTGCGAACGATCTTCTTCTGCCGGCGCTCTATGTCGTTCTGAACGTGTCGCTTGTCGCGGAGGATGTTGAGCACCTGCTGCACTGATAGATACCGAGGTCTCACATTGCCATCGATTTCACCAAGAGGCTGGCGCGCTCGTGGCAGCCGGCCATAGCCATGAGGGACCTTGTTCTTTAGCACCACTGCTCTTGAGATCCTGCCCTTGTTTATCGCGTCCTGAATACATCTGTTAGCCGCAACGGTCGGCTCAAGACGAGGGTAGATGTCGTTCACAGCCTCGCGAACGATTCGCGAGAGCGAGGAGCCATGCTTAGCTCGTGCTGGAAGTCCTCGTTTTGGAGCCGGTGTTCGAGGATCGAGTTTGGTGCATTGGAGGGTTCGGTCTGCTTTCGTTTTGATTAATATCTCCTGCCACGTAAGGCCTGGGCACTGTGCGAAGATGGCCTTCAAGTTGCGTGCAATGGTGCGGTAATCCTTCTTCAGTCTCGTTCCAATATCTCGGTCTGACAAGCCAGCTCCGTGGAGCGTGAGAGCAGCACCTTTCTCGGCAAAGGTGAGGATAGCAGGAGTGAAGCAGATGCTTCTTGAGTCTCGTTCGTAATTGCCCTCGTTGAATTAAATGGTGTGGTGGTGGTGTAATTAATCATCTAAATTGTTGTTGTCACAGACTCTGAGAGTAAACATATGACGTAGTGGGGCACTTTGAGCGGAAGAACGGAGGTACTAGTATGTGCTCCCCTCATACGTTTGGAGTCAGATCTGACCAATATGTGGTCAGATCTGACCGAGCCGTGGTCAGATCCGACCATTGCAGTCGCCAGACCAGAATTGGAAGGTGAAGGTACCTTAGTTCTACACATGGAGGTGTCAGCGGAAAGATAAGATATCAACAATGACAATGACGACGACGACGACGACGACCCCTCCTGCGAGATGTCTGTCTGCCCTGTCCCTGTCCATGAACTGGCGGGGTGAGGAGTCACGGTGCACGTGCTCAAAGCTCCCGTCCCGTCCGTCCCGTCCGTCCCGTCCCTGCTTCCCGGAAAGTTGAAACGATCCGCCGGGTGGACATGTAACATCCGATCTTCTTCCACATCTTCCATCTTCTACATGCGTGAACTCAGCGGTCAATGTGATCCCTCCGATGTGCCAACACGAACACGCTGTACGCCTCCTCACCCACCTCAAGCTACCTCCCTCCGCCCTCCTCGTCTTACCACCTCCCTCCGCCCTCCTCATCTCACCACCTCCCTCCGCCCTCCTTATCTCACCACCTCCCTCCGCCCTCCTTATCTCACCACCTCCCTCCGCCCTCCTCATCTCACCACCTCCCTCCGCCCTCCTCATCTCACCACCTCCCTCCGCCTTCCTTATCTCACCACCTCCCTCCGCCCTCCTCACCTTACCACCTCACGGCCACCTGCAGCAAGTAGCACTCCCCCATCTCATTGCAATAATCCTCATCTTCCCGTTCCCGTTCCCGTTCCCGTTTCCACTCCAACTTCAGCGTCTGCGAACCTACTCGCTCCCGCCTCCGCCTCCATCCCGTCAATCTTCCAAATGTCGGGCATGCAAGAGTCAACTCGTCTCAGGCTGAGTCTTTCCTTCCACCTCTTTCATTCTTCCTCGTCATCGTTATCGCGTGCAATCTCCTTTTTCCTCCACATACCATCCGGTATCTGCACCTTTCCGTGAACGTCCCCTTGGTTTTCGAGACGGCGGCAGAGATCTGGACGCCCAGCGAGAGACATCAATGTGGTCTTTACTTCTCGGCTACTACAGACTTAAGATACTTCTTGCCCTTCTACACCTTTCTTAACCATCGTCTCCACCAACCCCGCCAAACTCTCAGCCAAATCGACCGTCCAACCTTCGCATCAGACTGCGCCATACACCCATCGATTCGAACATCCTCTTCCCGCGGAACGTTCTCATGTCGAGCATCGTCTTGGAAGATTTTCATATGGCGATGTGTTGGATATCCCGGCTGCTCTGAAATCCACCAAAGCGAACGCCTGCCCGGTCAGTATCTTGATCAAAGAGCGGCTGGTCGAATGCAAGTGCCCGATTGGGCTTCCCAACACCAATCGCATCATACACCTCCTCGAAGATCTGCACTTTCACAAGTCTCAGATGGAACATTCCGACAACTCGCACGCCGTGGCCTGCATCGTGCGTGTCGCCAAATCCATCGCCAAGTCCATCTTTTACGCCCGGCACGAACCGGACAAGCACGACGCAGAAGTGGAAAGGCGATTCGTCAGCATCTGCGGCAAAGCTCGAGCGTGCCCGGTTTTCCGTTCCTAGGATCCGGGACGCGACGATCGTGACTTTGGGTGGATCCCGCAAGCTATGTAGGCGTTCGCTCCTCGGACTCCCGACAGGACGACCAAGCGGGTTCGCGAGGTGGATGATGATAATAATGAGGACGAGGTCCCGTCGCGTATACCCAAGCGAACTCGGGTTTCCTCGGATGGTGCGAGCTATAGAAACCGCATCCCGCCGTAGAGTAATTCCCTCTGGACTACCTTCAACGCCGCCGGCTAGACCCAGGGAGACATCTTTGGAGGACATCAGGATGTTAATAACCGTGTTGTTTATGGTGCCGCCGCCGCCGGCCTCGACCCATCTACGTCGTCTAACCTAACATCCCTTCGGCAGGACTGTTTCCTACCAGAAGAAACCAATCCATTCAATGGTGGCAACGACGTGATGCCTCCCGTCGACAACTATCCATTTAATGGTAGCAACGATTCGATGCCTCCCGCCGACAACTATTAATTCAATAGTAGCAACGACTTCGACGACCTCTTTTATAAACTGTTCCTAGATGTCGACATCCCCTTTGCAGACCCGACGGTGTCGACCGACCCCGAGTCTCCCTCGGCGGCGAAGCTAGCTCGCCTAGTCAACACCGCCACCGATGATACCATGGCCTTATACGACATCTTCTCGTAGCCTCTACCCGTTGTCTAGCGACCAGGCGACCATTTCTAACCCCTCTTCTTCCCGTAGAATAAATCGACGTTTCCTAGTGCAGAAACCACAGCTCCCAGCGCCGCCGATGCTGCTGCTTCTTCTTCTTCTTCTTCTCCTCACACCGGATCTTCTAACCCAACAAACACTAGCGCCACAACGGATGTGTTACAGCAGGAGGAGCCACACTATTCGCTACTGCTACAACAGCGACCCGTCCCATCATCTCCCGACTCATCGACGACGACGACCGGCGGCGGCGGCGGTGCACTACTTTCCTCCACGCCGCCGACGGACAGTGTCGAGGGTGAGGAGTCTTCGTCGTCTTCGTCTTCGTCGTCGTCCTTGTCGGAGGAGGGGGAGGTAGGAGAAGGAGGAGGCTAAGAGGCAGGAGGAGAAGGAGCAGACTCCTCCGCTTTCCTTTACCGCCGGCGGTGGAGGGGAGTGCGAGGAGCGCGAGGGGTGGCGAGGAGTGCGAGGGTGGTTTGACTATTCGACACGATGGCTGAGATCGGCGGAGGATAGATGGATAGATGGATAGATAGATGGGGTAGTAAGGGTTAGTAGGGATCAATACAATAATAATTGTACGAGAGTAGGCAGATAGGCAGGCAGGCAGGCAGGAGAGAGAGAGAGAGAGAGAAGAAAAAAAAGAAGCAGCGCATCATTCTGCCGTAATACGTTGATAACAAATTGAAGATGAAGAGACAACAACAACATATAAGACCGAAAACAAAAACTCCGATCCAACCTCTACCCCCAACCGATCGAATCCAACCTCATTACCTTATTACCTCATCACCTTATCACCTCATCACCTCATCACCTCATTACCTCATCACCTCATCACCAAACTATGCCGCTTCAAAAACTCATCTACACTCGCACAGTCCTGCATGCCGCCATATCTCTCCGGCTAACAGAGTCGCAGATCCGCCCGGTCTCCCCGCGGCAGCATGCGATATCGAAAGTCCTCCCAAGTCTCGCCGACGCCCAGCACGACGTCGTTGTCCGCTGCTGCCGCTGCTGCTGCGGCTGCTGCTGCGGCGCGGTCGTCGAGGCCCGCGAAGAGGAGGGCGGATTCGAGGTCGGCGGAGGCGGCGCCGAGGGAGACGGCGGATCGGGGCGGAGGGCTGGAGCCCTCCCAGTGCCAGCTTGCGGCGCCGAGTTTGGGATGGGTCCAGATGAGGCGGTGGATGCGCTGGGCGGTTGCGGCGAGGTGGTCGTGGGGGGATGGGGTGGTCGTTGGAGGAAAGCGGCGGGAGCGCGGAGGTGGTGGTGGGATGCATGAAGCTGGTGGTGGTGTTGTCGTCGAGGTGGAGGTGGAGGTTTGCGGATGGGAGCGGTCGTGGTGGTGGTGGTGCTGCTGCTGCTGCTCCGTTCCTCGCGCGAGAGTGTGCGTTTCCATCCATTCGAGGGCGATTCTTCGAATGGTCGAGGCGCGGAGAGCTTTCTCCCGGAGGATGGCGTCTAGTTCCGCCACGGTCGGCAAGCGGTGAAACACGTTCCTCACCACCGTCGTCATCCCGCAGCCTGGTCTATTGTTGAGAGAATCGGTACAATTCGAGGATTCCGCCGCCAATTCCTCCTTTAATGCTTCGACTCGGACCTTTAACACGAGAATGTCCTCCTTCTGCTCTTGCATTGCAGGCGGCAAAGCGTAGGAGACCAGTGCTAAAAACGTGAGGATGCCGTATTGCCCTCGAGCGCGGGCAATGCGCGATTTCTCCGAGTCGGAGAGGAGGAGCAACAACGATGTGTTCTCCTCCTCCTCCGACTAGACGGGCGGGACAGGGGTGAGTCGTCTTCCGGCCGCTTCGACGGCGAGGTCGTAAATCTCCCGGTTAATTTTACGACTCCGCGCTTCCGATGCGTTGGAAAGACCGGAGAAGGCGGGGAGGAAGCACTTGTCCAGAATCCGGAGCTCGTATTGTACGATATGGTCGAGGATATCGTTAATTACTTCCCTGAGCTGCTTTATCCCCGTCGCTTTATAAAGTAGCGCTTTGCAATCTCGATCCGCGGCCGAGCTAAGTAACAGGTCTAACTACGACGTTGGCCGTAAGCTGCATTCCTCCCTTCGCTCCAACCACGTGCTAATGTCCTTAAACGCTCCGACCTATGATGTCCGTCTTGCATCGCGATAGTCTCCTCTTTTATCTACAGTACGGACGCAAGTCTGCAGCGCCGAAAGCCCTTGTCGCGCCTCAAGACCCCGTCGCGCCTCCCCTCCTTCCTAATCGCCGCTCCCTGCCGTTCCCTTCTAGTATACCATTCCGAGAGGAGGGCGAGTAATCCACTCGGTCCACTTTGACGGCAGATAAAAGGCGACCTTGCGCATTGCAAAGGTGTCGCTAGTCGAACTATGAAGGTGAAATTTTGCTCGAGTGGGACGCGCACCACCTGCTGCTGCTGCTGCTGTGGAGGGCAGGTGATTCCGCACCAGACCCAGGCGGCGAGAAAAAAGGCCACGAGCAGCGTCAGACTCCGGGCATCGGTCGTGGCTATAACAAACCTTCGGCTGTGAACCCTCCGGCATTAGTCATGTTCATATAGCGTCACTTGGCAATGGTGTTGTTGTTGTTCACACGCGTCTCACCGTCGCGTTATCTCACACCTCACCGTCGTCGTCGTCGCCGCCCTTACCCTCGCCGCCCTCGCCGCTATAGACGACGCCGACATCGGTCTACTTTAGGCGTTTAATGCCGCTAACTTCCTTCCTACTACGTTACTATTGCCGGACGTTATCGCATATATAGAAGAGCCCTTAACGCGTAATAGCATTAAGCTTAATGTTGTTAAATCGAGTATAGACGAGCGAGCTAACCGACTAACCGTCCGCCGACGGCGGCGTATAAAGAGGCGGATTATTAATAGCGTTGCTGCCGGCTACGCTATGTTAGCAGTCCCTTAAGGTGTCGACTTAAGGGTTATTCGAGAGTAGTACGTTATAATAGACGCTCTAATAGCTATGTCGATAGAGCGGTTTTAAGAGCTAGAGTTATTCTTCGACAACTTCTAGACTCGTAAGAACTATGTACGAGAAGTAGATAGTATACTCGTATAGAAGTATAAGTGTTACTTCTCGAACGCGCTAGTCGCAACGTAAGGAGAGGGTAAGAAGGCAAACCCTAAGAAGATAAAGCGTAGATATAGCTGTCCGGTAAAGATAAAGGCGTCGTTCGAAGAGCGTCTTAAGGACGACGGCGTCGTACGACTATACCGCGTTATAATGCGCCGCACTAAACGAGGAGGGCGTATTAAGTATACCGAGTACTATACCGTACGTTAATTCGATCTATTCCGGCGCTACTCTACCCTTACTAAGGCAGCTAGCTATTAGTATTATAAGGGCTACCGACTAGCTACCGTATAGAATAGTATTTAAGCATAGCGCGATCCGGAAGCTCGAGATATCTTTAAGGCAGCTAGTAGACTCTATATAACTCGTAAGGACGTCTAGAACGTAGGTACGATCTACCGGAAGAAGTTCCCTAACCTACGCCTCGGCGGCACTATTACGGACTAGACGGCGTAGTAGTAGGAGCTAAAGGAGTAGTATAAAGGTAGTAAGTTTTTACGGACGAGAAAACGAGAAGTTAAGAAGTTAAAGATTAGTGTCAAATTTAGATTACTTAGTAACGGGAGCTCCTAGTAATGCCCTAATACGGAAGGTTACCTACCTAATTAGGCTATTATAACTCTCGACGTTACCTTACGACTACTAATGTTTAAACGCGCTCGAATTCGAGTCGTTTAGAAGAGGATTCCGAGCTTTAGTTTTAAAGCTAGCAATTCTTAGAAGTTTTAAGGTGTCGCTAAGAGGACCCTAGAATTTCGGCTCGGAGGCGGGCCGCGCGCGGGCCGCAAATTTAAGCTAATTATAAATTCGACAATACTAGCGAATTTTACGCTAGTCTACGCTAGTAGAACTTTAACTATTTCTTAAAACATCCGAGAAATTCGAGCTTTAAACAACACTTACTAACTTCTCTCTACTTATAGTTAGTATAAAATGCTCTAAGATTAGGGCTATACGCGAGCTAGACGGCGAGACCGCTTATAGCATCGTATAGGCTTATCCGAAACGCGTCTAACTCCTTATACGCCGCGGATATCTTACCCTTATAGACTTAACGTACAAAACTAACTACTTAGGCTAGTTTCTCTTTACCCTTATTGTTCGCGATAAGTTCGGCTACTAGCGTCCTTATACTTAGTTCCTTACGAAGTCTAAAGACGGCGATATTATTGCTATATGTCTAAAGCGAATTATCCGGTAGTTAGGCGGTCGTAGAGGCTAGCGTCCGCATTACTTTATAACTAACGACTTAGCTACTAAACGACGTACGGTTAAGCTAGCGTTTAGCGATAAGGAAGACGGTCTAGCTAAGGATAGTAAGGACGAAGACGCTAGTAACTTTAGCCTTTATATCGTCGTCTACCTACTCTACTATGTCTATATATAGCGGACGATAAAGCGGAAGTTTAGTAGCGTTGCTTACGAGAAGGTACGTTAAAAGCTCTTCTCGGCGGTTATAGCGAGGTAGTTAGTAGCCGGTTGTCGTTCTTCTATTAAAGAGGCACTTAACCTACTACCGGACGACGACACTAAGAGCCGCAACTATATTAAGAAGGAGCTAAAGGATAACATAAAGCTCTAGGCCCTTTGTTACCGCATACATTTACTTCTGTTACTTTAGGTGCTATCGACTAATCCCCTCGAAGGCGTATACAATTTATATAAGACAGATACTAAACTCTAGATAGCCGCCGACTTTACGTTCGTTAGTACGGCTATATATTGCGAGCAGAAGCACCTTCAATTCGACTAAAGGACTAAGAACGAGCGTAAGCGCGAAGGTTACCGAGTCTATCTAATTATAACTAAAGATCCTTTACACTAGCTAAGTAACTAGCTACTACAGTTTCTATAGCGTATTTAGTAGCAGATTAGCGCTCAAATATAGCTCTTAAGGCAGGATAGATTTACGCTAATGCTATTAACTAACGACCTTATATGTACGTATAAGGCGTACCGTAAGAGCAACCTTCCGTATACGTACATCTAGTACTAGTATATGCTCCTTAACTATATTAAAGACGAGCATAAGGAACGCTAGCTTTATATGTTTACGAGCGGCGGTAACTTCGAGGGTATAGAGGTATTCGACATAGCGTTAACGCACTACATTACGTACGACATGAACGACGATACCGGCGGCGCTCTATAAGCTTACCGACTAACCGTACGAGAGGCTACGTACGACATTAAACAAGCTATATATAATATTAAGGTTAGGCTCGAGCGACGTAACGCCTCTTACGATAAGAAGGTACGTACATAGAAGCGGTAGATTAATACGCTAAACTATATAGCCGGATTAGTGCGTAAGGAAGTAGCAAAACTCGCTATGCGAGAGCACTTTAATTAAGAACTTCCTAATAAAATACCTCTACTATAGCTTACGTAACGACTACTCGATAAGGGCTTCCCCTTAAGCTAGTTCTACGTCAAATTAGAGCCTATCGAGGGTAGGCCTTATATCGATCTTACGCTCGAATCTACCGACTCCGCGGCACTAATAACACCCTTAGAGCCTATACCGGTAGCTTTATTACTAACGAAGAAGAAACGGCTAGCGAGGAAGAAGAAGGAAGTAGTAGCAACGGTAGGAAGCTCTATAACTACTACTAAGACGACTATAAAGAAGAAGAAGACGGTAACAACGACGGTAACGATAACAACGACGACAATCGATCTATACTAACCTCTACCGTTAGCGTAAGGAGGGCAACATAACCCGGAAGCTAGGCCCTCTATAGTAATAGGCCTACTAAAGAAACGACGGAAGGTAGGAGTAACGGCGGCGATAGCGCCGGCTAGTAAGGGCAGTATAGATATAGTAGATATAACATAATAAACAAAACGGTCGGCAATGTTAATAAACGAACGATAGTTGTAGTCTAAAGGTAGATATTTACTAGCACGCTCTGCGCACATCTCTTACTTACGCAAACGACTCGTACAGAAGCTAAAAACGTCATTGCCGGTGTCAAACGTGTAGCCAATAAGAGCGCGAGAAACTCCTTTAACTTTCTATCTACTACCCTCAAAACGACGACGACGGCGACAGCGACGGCGACGGCGACGGCGAGGTATCCCATGGTGTCAGTGTTGTTCAAACCTTGGTGAAAGTAATAGTAAAAGAACTATTAGTAGTTGTTAGTTAGCTTACGTAATACTTACTATTACTATAACTATTACTATTACTATTAAGATTCTAGAAGACTAACTATTACTATTACTAATTACTATTACCGTTTTTAGACTAACTATTAGTTACTATAGTAGTAATAGTCTATAAAAATCTAACTACGGAGAGGCAATTGCTTTATATATAATATATATACCGTAAGCCTTTAAATATATAGCTATATAATAGTATTTACTAGGGTAATAGTCTAGAATTAATTTAACTATATCTAAATTATTACTTTAATCTACTATACGCTATATATATAAGGACTTAGTTATATATATATATAGACTGAGTAGACTTACACAATTAATATATATATTTAGTAGAATTTCTATATATATAGTTACTTCTAAAAAACAAATGTTTTACTACTCTTTATATTAAAGTACTACTATAAATAAAATTAAGGGTTAAATATATATCTAATATATTTTAAATATACTAGATAAAGAATTATAAGCGTAGTATAATATAATAAAAGCTAATATATAGTTAAGATATCTATAGACTATCTTCTTAATCTAAAGTAAAATAAAGACGTAATATTTTTATATACCTATTAGTATTAATAGGCAGTCTATTTAAGTAGTATTATAGTCTTTAATATATAGCTATATACTTATTATATATCGTCTTCCTCTGTTAGATCTTTATTATCGTAGTCTTCTTCGCTAGAGTTACTAGTAGAATCCTCTTCGGCTTCGAGAGCTTCTTTAGCTAATTCGTCTAAAGTAGAGTTTATATTATCGTTATTAGGGTCGTTTAAGTAGGCCCAAGCATTATTAAACATATCCTCGGGTTCTAATAGACTTATATCGCCGTCTAGATCGATAGCCCGCTCTTTTCCTTTAGTAGTAGTATTTATAGTAGTAGTATTACTAGTATCTAGTATAGGGTCGTTTATATCTTCTATATTATCGTTTATAATATCTTCCTCGTCTTTAATCTTGCCCCAACTCTTAAGTAATATCGTTTGCTTAATAGTCTCCGGTAATAATCTATTACGTTTCTTAGTAACAATATCGGCTCCTTTAGAAAATTCTGTTTCGGATGCCGCCGAACCGGGAGGTAGCCCTAGATAGTCTCGGGCAATTAGAAATAGTATAGGAAACCTATCCTTATTTCCTTTATAATAATCTATAATACTTGTTTTTTTACTAGCTCGTTGTTCTTTAAGATAGACTTCTACTTCGTCTATAGCTACTTTATTATTTCCGAGTCCGTCGTCGGAAGTATAGAACTCTTCGTCGCTATCTTTCTCGTATGTAGTATTTTGAAAGCTAGTAGTAACAGTAATTTGCGACTCGTTAGCTATAATAGGATTACTCTTCTCCTTATATCTTTTATAAAGCTCCTTAAAATATATAGTTACTTCGTCTAATAGTCGAGTACTAAATCCTATCTTATTTAAGATCTCTAGTTTATATTTAGGGTTTAGAATAGTCGTTATAAGTAAGTCTTTTAGTCTATTAAACGTTATAGTATTATGTCTTAAGTAGGTATTATTATTATCTTTATCTAATGTTAATGTATCTTTAACAGGATAGTAGTCTAATAGTTTAATAATACCCTGTTCTATAGCAAATAAAAAGAACGGATTCGCTTTAATATACTCGTCGTTCTTAAAAGCTTCGAGTTGCTTATAGATACGTTCTATATATAATATAGTTTTAGATATAGTCTCGTAATCCGTAGCTTGAAATGTAAGCCTAGGTTTCTTAAATATAGCTAGAACTTCTATAATCTTTCTAATATAAATAAAATTCTCTTTAGTTAAAGTAAACGTCGAAAGATTCTTATTAGCCTTCTTATTATTAGGTAGATTAGCAACTTGTTCGGCAAGTACTTCTAATTCGGGCTCGAAATACTCGATACGAGTAAGCATTTTATCGGTAGAAAGCCACCTCGTAGCATTATCTCCTAATAATACCTCGGGTTTAGGTTTATTATTAGGGATACTTTTATTTTTATTAATTACTAGCTTAGTAAAATTGTTCTTAAGGAAGTGGTTATTTCTAACGCTATTAATAAGCTCTCTTAGACTACCCGGAAAGTCTTTAAGTATGCGGTAAAGAGCCTCGGCTTGTTCGCCGTAAGTAGATATAATATCCTTAATATGCTTCTTAAATTTATCGGTAGACTTTCCCTCTTTAACAAAGAATAGATAGCGTAATATTACGTTAGTTATAATATTAATAATATGATCTACGCATCTTATATCTATTATATCTAAGCCAAAATTAAGCTTATAATTCTTTTTAAGCTCGGCTACTAAATTAGTACAAGGACTAGCATTATCTCTAGCTACTCCTAGAATTCTATTACGTATACGGAAGTTTGCTAATAGTTTATCGAGTGCTTTATATAATACGGGTCCCGTATAAGATACCTCGTTATTTAGAGGTTCGAATCCTATTAAATAGTGCTCTATATTAAAGCTACTATTAAAATGAATAGTAATAGCTAGAAAGTCTTTATTATTACCCGACTTCCACTCGTCAAAAGTAAGCGAAAACATACTAGAGTTCTTATTAAGTTTAATAGTTAAAGCTTCTAACGCTTCTAAATATATAGTGTAGTGGGGAATATCGCACTGTCACGTGCGGTCTGTATCTAGCTTCAGCTTCGTGTGCAGGTCGAGGGATTATCAAGACATCGACCTACAGAGACACCACCCTACGCACACGAGGCCCAACAGTACAGAGCTCTTAATACTACCTCCTTTGCCCCCCCCTACCTTTCACTCTAATTGTACAGTTTACCGCCCTTTTTGCCCCCTATGCTACCTCGTACGTCCGCACTACTACTATCCGCGGGAGATCGGAACCTTTAGAAGTTCCCCCCTTACATTTTGGTGGACGATGTAAGACTCCTTCCTTCGCGAAAGCGGAGAAGGAGGATATATAAAGGGTAGGCAGTAGTGCGGAAGTGCGGAGCAGCTACGACCTCGACAACAGCGCCGGTCGCCTTACGAGTACTTACGACGCATACGACGAATACCCTCCCTCGAAGAAAGGATCACGATATACCTCTGCCCCTTAGCTAGGGCAGTAGGCTTAAGTACCTAAGATTAAAGTCCAAGTTCAAAATACAAAGTACCTTAATGCACAAATCGCTATGTGCACATTGCTAGATCTACTACCGAATACACCCTACCTTAATGCACAAATCGCTGTGTGCACATTGCTGGATCTACTACCGAATACACCCTAAATACACGAACATACAGACACCGAGCTGCACACCCTACGCCGAGCAGCTCGTCGATACAGCGCAAGAAGGAGAAGGAAGAAGCCGAGGGAGCAAAAGAGTATATAAAAAAGGGACACTAACATCGTATAGAGGCTCGGTGTAAAGCGCTCTCGCACTAATGCATGCAACCGCGCTACCGGACTCGGATGTACGCCCTTAAAGCGCGACGCTATAGCGGAGAGCATATCGACCACAATAGACGCGATTTGGGGTAAAAAGAAGCCTCCTAGGCCCAAAATCGTACTGCCATGGCTTTTCCCATGCCCGACCACCTGCCGAGGCAGGTAGGCCAGGCGTGCAGCACAGCCTATGCGTAGCGTTCGTGAAGAAAAGAAAGAGAAATAGGGTGGAAAAAGAGCCCTTAAGTACCTAGAAAACTTCACCGACCGCCGTAGTAGCTATAATGGACATGCTAGACATTAGAGAATACTCGGTCACGTAAGCCGTCCCGTGCTCTCGATGGAATGGCTATAAGAAACGAGACTAACCAGCCATTATAGCGTAGGCGTCGCGAATACCCTAAGAAACGTCGCCCTATCGTACCGATCGTCCGACTGCTCCTCGGTATTGCTTTCCGAGGTAATAGTAGATAATATCGCTACGAGCCCGGCACTGGAACTAGGGAGTACATAAGCCCTGCCTAGATCTACCGACACTAGGTTCTCGGTACGAGAATGCGATGTGTAGTTCTCGGCTCTAGCTAGCTAGAATAGTCTAAGAGGTGCGACCTTTCGAGGATGTAATATTTCCTAGACCAAATTAGGAAGAGGGTCTAGTAAACAAATAATACCGAGCTACGGACCCTAGACGCATCCCTAGTCCTTATTTCCCTACCCTGGACTCTTCTACACCGCATAAGAAGCGATCCCGCCTTATTCTCGAGTTTCTGGATACTTAGCCGTCCTACGTGCCCGGAACGTACGATTACACCCTGCCCGCATTAAGGAGACTATCGAATATAGTCCTGGACTATGTGTAAACAGCATAATCAGCTGTAGTGCACTACTAGTAGTAACAATATTTCCTAGACTAATAGTCTAGCAAACCCTCGAGAGCTTTAAATAGCCTACTCCTGCCACCCTAGTATCGATAACGACTTGCTAACCTTTTCCTATACACCTTCCGAACACGCATTCGCACTCCTTACTTCCTATTTCCCTATTTGCGACACCAAGCTGCACATCGCTATTACGATGTCTTCTAATAACACTCTTAACAACAGCCCGGACGGACCCTCCCGTCGTAGCTATCTTAATACTCCCTCGGAGATTCTCCGCAATACCCTAAGTACCGGCGAGGCTTCCGGAACTAATAGCCCTATCTGGGTACCTTCCGATGCTCGCGCCTTCCGCGATAGTAATAGGATTCTATTAGCTCGCTTTGCGACTAATTCGACTAAAGGGTCGACTAATAAGGCTCTCCTTTAAGCCGAAGGGATTGCTGCTGCAGCGACCTATAGTATAGTTCCCGCTCCCTAGCCTGCTAACATAAACATCGCAGATCTTGTTACTGCCCTTACCGTAGCTACTCGCAACAACAGAGCCCCTGCTTACCGTAGTCGCGTACCCTTCCCTAGAGAGCCTAGTACTCTATCCTTCGACAGCAAGGATGCCTCGACTTTCTTCTAGACTATAGCCGACTTCTTCGATTCGTACTTTAAAGGATTACGCACTCCTAATAGGGAAAGGATCCGACTTGCTACTCGACACTCGGTACCGGATGTTCGAGCTTAGCTCGAGAGTCTTTTAGGCTTTAACAGCGAAAACTACGAAGCTTTTAAGGAAGAGGCTCTTTCCTACTATCGGTACTATAATAGCTAGGTGTATAAGTATAGCCTCCCTTTCCTCGAGGAGCTGTGCGCAAAGGAAAGAGTCTAGGATGTCTCCGGATAGAAGGATAACCTGCGTTAGTACGTTATAACGTTTAAAGCGGTCTCGAAAAGGATACCTCTTAAACAGTGCAACAAAGTCGCTCGATACTACCTCTTCCTTAAAGGCTTGCCCTCCGAGGTGGGACAGGAAATTATAAACAAGCTCGAAGTAGACGTCTCGAACCTAGCCTCCTGTACTTAGCTTCCTCTATTGTACGATGCGACACTTAAGTACGTCACAAGCCGCATAGCTTACTAGGAGTTGTACGGCAAGGGTAAGAGCCAGGTTACTAGCTAGCTTGTTAACTAGACTAAGAAGAGGTATCCGAAGCTAGATGCATCGAACGATAGAGTCTGGTCGTTACGCGTACTAAAAGAGAAGCTGCCGGACATAGAGGACCTGTCTAAAAAGCTTTCTAAGATAACTATTGCTAAGATTAAGCGTGCGAGAGCTAAGAGAAGTGTACGTATAGCTGTTAATCCACCTGGAGACTTTCCGAAGTCTTATATAGCTACGCTGCATACCGATAACACCCCTAATTCTCCCGAGTACTACTCGTACAATATCGCTAGACCTGGACTAGTGCCCTATTAGTTGTCTAGCAGCTCGAACCCCTTCTACTAGGAAGCCTCTAAGTATATATGCTTTTATTGCTTTGAACCCGGTTATAGTGTTCACGAATGCAAGTACATAAACTACCTCCTAAGTGCGGGCTAGACACACCGCGACAGTAAAAAGAAGTAGTATATCGGACGAGAAGGTAATATTAACAGACGAAAGGTGCAGTTCAGGAACTGGCCGGATTAGCCTAAGCTCCGGATAATGGCTCCCGCTATCGAGAAAGCATAGGGAAGGGCTATTACCTGGCCTACCGATGCGAATATCGAGGATGCTAAGAAGTACTAGCTAGCTTATGAACTACCTACAGCTGCCTTTGCTCCTCGGACATATGTACCGAGTATACCTCTTAACCCGGCACTTGTTCCTAGCCCTGTTCCACCGACCTTAAAACCTGCACCCTCGTTACTAGCTTAACCTAGTTACCTAGGCTAAGGCTTAGGTTCCCCTGTAGGACCCGCACTAGCGACGAACATAAATAGAAACTAGTGCAACATCGTCGCTGGAAGTACGGTTCCTAATAATCTAGTATATATTAATAAGCGAGACCCTCGTGCTCCCTATGTGAATTAGATCCGTACTAACTCTCTGTCTGCGAACGCTGCGACTAGGCTAACGAGCACGGCTAAGGGAAAGGAGCTAGCCGCCAAGCCGAGTAATAATACCAGTCGTGTTATAAAGCCAAAGAAGATAGTATCTATTAAGATCGATGCCTGCAAGATCCCTAACACGGAAGAGTACATAAAGGTAGTCGAAGAAGGCTCGCAGTCGACACAGGGCACTCTTACTAGTAATAGTGCATTTAACACCGGTGACCAGCCGCAGTCCGCAAACGATAGCCAGACCTAGGACCCTACTAGAAGCATAGATCTAGATCCTACCCCTCCTTCTTAGGGCTTCGTTAACCCCCCGCTGCTAAAGAAAAAGAAGAACTAGAAGCCTGCTACGACTAGAAAGGGTGCGTAGAGAAGGGATATTTACCTTCGAGAGCGGCTTAACATAGAAAAAGTGCTGCTCGACAGGATACTAGCGTAGCCGTCTAATATCCCTGTTAGGGAGCTTCTCGCTGCCTCGCCTGCCGTAGCTAGGGGACTTCTTAAGCGCTGTGCTCGGAACTAAGAAGACTTCGCAATAGCTGCTAAGGAAGCCGGGCTGTTAATTATCGTTAAGGAGGACAACATTGCTGCTACTGCAGCATACTAGTACGATATAGACGAGCCGCTTCGTTCTTACGGGGTGCGAGTCGAGTTTGAACTTAGTAGTGCTACTGCTAAGCATATCCTGCCCTCTGGATTTTATGTACGTAATAGGTTCGTAGAAGAGATAGAAGACGATAACCCTGCTTTCCTCGGTCCTATAATTAAGGAGCTATATGTTACGATGCCCCTAAGACTAATGCAGGACCTGTACGAAGACCCTAAGGACGCGAGGTTGTCCTTTAACGACCGAGACTATGTTATTATACCCTCGCCCGTTGTGGAATGTATTGTCGGTCCAAAACGACACAGGGAGCATCGTGCTATAATTAACGAGGGATCTAAAGGGAACATTATAAGCTAGTCGGCAGTAAAGCGAGCAGGTGTTAGCATACGCACCTGCTAGCCAATACAGATAAATACGGTTAGTAGCTGTGCGGATTTCCTAGGTATTGCGGAGCGGGTACTAATCGAGGTTATAGGAGTTCTTACCTACTCGTCGTTTCTTGTTGCACGGACTGCGCCTTTCCTTCTCGGCCGACTATAGACTAGACAGGTACGGCTCAGATCTGTAAACTGCGACGACAGGTCCCTCGAGTATACAATCGCGATACCGGATAGAACAACGATTACCTTCACTAGAGTTAAGGGATACGGAGATAGGTACGGTCCGACCGAGGCATTTTATACAACCAAGCCTAAGGAGTCGGGAAACGAGTAGGCTGCCGACACCCCGGTAACGCGGTAGCATTATTTAACTATCCGGAGGATTACTTACAGTCGTCCGGAACGAGACTACTAGTCGAAGTCGACCCGAAACCTTTCCTAGACCCCGGGTCTGGCAAACATTTCCTTAGCACCTAGGATAAAGTAAGGGCTTAGGACGAGTTCCGGATCATTACCTCGACAAAATATACTATTAATCCCTCGGATATAGTCTAGGAAACCACCTCACAAGCTCGAGTAGCGTCGCTGCTTATTAAGTAGGCGGATATTCTCTAGTTAGATTACCTCTAGCGAAAAACGGAATAGGAGGCAGGATCCGCTCCGAATGTATATACTATGTACAAACGCAAGGCGGATAAGATCAGACCCGTTAATAGTAGTATTTACGACACTGGTAGCAAGCCCCCTAGTAGTACTTTTAACTAGTAGCAGAGATGTCTTAAAAATAAGGCCAAACTTACACCGAGCACGCACCCCTAGGACAACAAGTACCTTATCCCTAAGTTTTCCGACATCGAGAAGGGTTCGAGACTTACCCCTAAACGCATAAACAGCTTTAAGACCACGATCGAGCTAAAGCCGAAAGAACTTAAGCTTTTTTATGCCTGTCTCTTCCGACGAGAGAAGTCTCTTGCTTAGGATTTCTTATATGTCGGTCGCCTTAACGAGGATGTTTCCCTACTAGTAGAGATCCGCACGATTCCGCACAAGGCCTGGTAGTGCAAGAACTTCCCTATCCCCGCAGCCCTCGAGAAGGTAGTAATATAGATAGTTAGTAAGCGAGCCCGTAATAGAGTAATCGAGCTATCCTGTGGTACATACCGGAACCCCTGGTTTATCGTGCAAAAGAAGCTAGACAACCTAAAGCTACTAAAAGCTAAGGACCCTATGCCGGAAGGGGAGAGTGTCTAGGAAAAGAAGGAGGAGAAGAAGTACCGACTTATTAACTTAGCGACAGAAGTAAACCGTATTACGCTAAGGGATGCTAACATGCTACCAGACGCAGACTCCTTTTCCGCAGACTTCGTAGGCTGCACTACTACCTCGCTTATAGACCTCTTCTCTAGATATAACCAAATACCCCTAGCCGAACACTATCGGGACCTTACCTCCTTTCATACACCTCTCGGGCTGTTTAGGCATATAGGGATTCCTATAGGCGGAACGAATTCGGTCGCTTAGTTCTAAAGGATTATAACTACTATCCTCTAGGAGCACATAAATTACTAAGCTCGCCCTTTTCTAGACGACATTAGAGTTAAAGGTCTACGTACTACGTACGATGACGAGGAAACCGAGCCCGGCATCCGACGTTAGGTTACTAAACATGTTACGAACCTTAACGTAGTCCTTGCCGACATTAAGAGAGCCGGACTTACTATATCAGCTCTTAAGTCGCGATGGTTCTCGATAGGGGTACTAATTGTCGGGTACGTTTGTAATGTGTATAGCCGTTACCCTAATAAAGTACGAGTCGTTAAGGTCGGCGACGAGGAACACCTGTACGTGGTGCCGGCTACGAACCTGCGACGATACCGTCGTTGCAGAGCCAAGTTTCCTCCGAAGGATTGGAGAGGCCGTCGATCCCTCTTCCCTTACAACAACAACACGACCTGGAGGTACGCCTCCCATCGAAATACAAGCTACAACAGAACAACGGCACGATTCGAACGAACAGCCCCCTACGTTACGAACGAGAAGAAGCAGTCCACTCTATCCTATACGCGCACCTCCTCGAAATCCGAATCGAAATCGCATGTCCCTAGAGACGTCGTCGCCCTCGAAAGGAAGCACATGCACTTCAAAGAGCTGGAACTCGGTGGAACCCACAACTCTGCGATTAACCTGCGTAGCTGTATACGTTTGGAAGCGGCATACAGTTCTACAAAGGCATATTGAGGATAAGAGAAGGCAGCGAGTTGGACAGCTGCTTTTGCACTGCTTTTGCACTACGTTTCGAATTTGTAGCGTGCGTGCGAAGCGGAAGGATCCGCTGAAAATTCTGCAAAAAGCTTGGCGCGAAAATTCTGCAGCCCCGGCTGTAGACAACGACACTCGTTTGATTTCCTTTGTCTTGCGCTGTTTTAAAGTCCTTTAGCATTGCCTTAGGCACGGGGTTTCCCCTAAGGTTAAAGAATACCGAAGAATTTGATTGTAAATAGATCTACTGCCTTGCCCTTAGGGCAAGGCCGTCCTACATAGTCTTGGACTCAGAAAGGACGTAAATGGAACAAACAAACAAACAAACAAACAAACAAACGAGTCGTTAAGATTACCGAGTAGCCTGCTCTAGACAACCCTAAGGAGGTTCGAGTATTCCTAGGCGTAGTCGTGTACTTCCGCATCTAGATTAAGAAGTATGTATAGGTGTTAGCTCCGCTATATAATCTACTAAAGCCTAATGTTTGCTAGTGTTGGACTGCTAAGCATAACGCATCGATAGAGAAATTGAAGAAGGCTCTCGTTACTGCACCAGCTCTTAAGACTATAGACTACGTTTCGGGAGGACAGATTATCCTTGCTGTTAACGCATCCGGAGATAGGTTCGGAGCAGTCCTTATGTAACGAGATGTCGACAACTATAAGATAAGATACCTATCTCGGTATAAAAGCGGCATCTGGAAGCCGAACGAGCGAAAGTTCGATACTAGGAAACTTAAGTATCTCAGTATTTTGAAGGCATTAAAGAAACTAAAGCACTATCTCTACGGTATTTACTTCCTGCTTAAGCTAGATGCGAATACTCTGGTCTATTAGTTAAACCGACTACCGACCGACTTGCCTAACGTAGTAATAACAAGGTAGCTTTTATAGATACGACTGTTTGATTTCGATGTAAAGTATGTTCCCGGCCGACTGTACACTGCTGTAGATGCGCTGTCTCGACAACCGCGTACTTAGTCCGATAGCATTAACGAGGAGCATAAGCAGGACTACGAAGAAATAATTAACAGCACACTGTATGTAGTGTACGCGAATCGTGTTAAGGCCAAAGAGATTACCCCTAATCTAGAAGAGGAACTTGTTCGGAACAGTATTAACAGCTTCCTCTTGGACTTCTACCGCGATGTGATATACTACCTCCTAATCTTTCGACGACCGGTAGGAGTAAACAGGAACAGCTAGTATGCCTTTAAGAAACAGGCATCTCGCTACCTAGTTAGGGAGCGCTGCCTGTAGTATTAGAAAAGAATTAATAAGCCGCTATGCAGAGTTATCGACAAGGAGTCTAAGCAGAAGTCGATTATCCGTACCCTCTATAGGGACCCTACCTCCGGCTACAGAGGGCGTAAAGGGACCTACATAAAGATCGCTTGTCGGTATTACTAGTAGGGACTGTATAAGCAGGTCCGAGATTTCGTCGGGAAGTGCCCCGAGTGTCTTCTTTAATCGTCCGGACTAGTAAGTGTGTCGGAACTGCACCTAAGATACAACAGCTATGTTAGCGAGTCGTAGTATGTAGACGTCGTTTATGTCGATAGCTCCGGAAGCATTATTATAGCTAGGGAGTCTCTCTCTAGATAGCCGGAAGGAAGGATCGTAAACAAGGGGCAGAATTAAGGTATGAGCTTAAGGCAGGTCGCGAAGTTTCTTTTTAAAGACGTCTTTTTACGCACTAGAGCCTGTAACCGGATCTTCTTTAATAGAGGGCCTAAGAACTACGGCGATGTGCCTTAACTGCTAGCTTAAATAGATACAAACCTTAGTTATGTGTCCGCCTACTACCCTAAAGCGAACAGTCTAGTCGAGCATAGACATCCTAACATCCTAGACGTCCTCTTAAAGTGCACGTAGGGCAAGCTAAAGGGCTGGAGATCCTTTTTCTACGTAGTACTATAGGTAGACCGTACTACTATTCGCAGATCTACGGGATGTACGCCGGCAAGTCTTTTCTATGCATTTAATGTTGTCCTACCTATTAAGCTGCGGTACGACACTTAGAAAACGATTAACTAGAAGATAGTGCGTACGACCGAAGACTTGCTAGCCGCTCGAGTAAGGCAGATCTTCTGCTCTAAGAAGGATGTTAGAGAAGTTACCGCCCTATAGCGCAGGCTACGAGATGCCTAGAAGGAGTACTAGGATATAAACTATAATGTCGACAATAAGCCGCTTAAGAAGGGGCAGCTCGTGCTATTAAAAAGAGGCGAGCGAAAGTCTACCTACGAGAAGCTGTCCTTTCGATAGAAGGGACCCTACCGAGTAACAAGTATAAGCCTAGACACCGGTACCTACAAGATTGCAGAGCTAGACGAGGCAGAGCTCTAAGGCATATAGTCTAGGGACATGCTTCGGGTGGTCCCTGCAGACTACCTCGAGCATGTTAATAAGCTCGAAGAGCTAACACGCGGCGACTTGAACCCTAAATAGCTTACAAGTGTTAAGAGTAAGGATAAAGAGCCGGCATTACCTTAGGGCGACGACCCTACCGCTAAACAGTATAGAGAACCGGCTCCCGGACCTCCGAACATCGTGTAGGGGGTAAGGGAATCCTCGCTGTCCCCGGAAGAACGATTATAGTACCTAAGAATCTAAGTGCGGCTATAATTCGCATTAAAATGTTTCCTAGACTAAGGGTCTAGCAAATATAGCAACGGTTGCTCTCGGCTTACTATAGTTAATTCCTAGACTAGTAGTCTAGCAAAGGCTCCGCTTGCTCTCTCGGGCAAATATCATTATTACCTAAAGAGATATACACATTTCTTTGTGTTAAAGTAAGCTCTTTCGCTTATAACAAGACCCCCGGTACGACCTTATCTCCGTCCTCGCCGCTATCTATCTAATAGACCGACACCGCTAAACTCTTCCGCACTATAATTACTAGCGCATTTACAAAGAACAATTACGAGCAAATTTACACACATAATTACGAGCGAGCAGCTGTTATTGTTGCCTCCTGCCGGCGGACATCTTTTAAAGGCTAGTGCTGCCGGATGGGCCTAGTTGTTTGCTAGACTATTTAGGGAAAGGGGTCTAGTAAACATTTGCGAGGGATAGGACATTGCCTAGGTGTCTCTGCTAGCTACGACTGATCTACTATTGTTTAGAGCGTACTAAACACACATTCTCTACCCTAAAGGGGAGGGAGTTATAATTTACGAAGCTTAGTTACCCTTTCGGACATTTAGGGGCTAGGCTGCCTTTTTCTAGACAATTATGCACATTCTGCTACAATTACGAGACTGCTAATGCGAAACATTTACTAACACAACAATTACCGACACAACAATTACAGGCCTTTCCTAACAATTACGAGCTCTTCTAACAATTATAAGCACAAGTACGCACATAATTTACGAATTAACAATTACTAACATAACAATTACCGACATAACAATTATAGGCCTTTCCTAATAATTACGAGCTCTTCTAATAATTACGAGTACGAGCGCGTATACAATTTACGAATAAGCAAGGGAACCGCTTTCTGCCTGCTCGCCCTACTTAAAAGCCTTAATCTTCTCTACACCTCCGACTTCCCTATAATATCTACTACATCTTCTTTCTTTCCTATCTCCTTGCACCTCCCTTAACGACTCCTTTTCCTCCTGGACGAACCTTATCTGCGTCCTCGCAGACCTTCGACCTAATTAATTACCCTCTACGAGCCCCCCCTCGACACACTTACTAACCGAGCGCATCAGTACAAAACAATACCGAGCGCGCCGAGCGCATACAACACACATACTAACCGAGCGTATCAGCGCAAAAACAACACCTTCGAAACGATACGAGCGCACCGAGCGCACACAACACACCCTAATAACGAGCGCAACTGCGCATACTACTACTGACATAGACAACATCCTAGCTCGCCTCCGGAGCGCATCCTTAACAAACAATAAAGAAATGCGTATAGCCTTCTCGACTGCGTAGAACACTAGAGAGCTAGGAAAACTCGAGAGTCTCCTTAAGAGTATGCCAGACGCGGACCGCGAGCGAGTAGTGTCAGACATCGTTAATACCTTGGAATTAGGATTGGAAAAAGCAGTAGAGTTTGTAGCAGGCATATAGGATTTCGTGCGGATAAACCGGGTCCCTATTACCTTAGGAACCGGGAGGATTACTAGACAGGACAGTATTGCAGCTGCTTATCCGAGGCTGGTAGCGGCAGCTACGGATAGTAGGAGGACCCGCAACTACAAGAAGGGCATTTACGACGCCCTTACAAAAGAATAGGGACAGGACGTAATGGATGCAAACCCGGAACTAAGGTAATACGTGTACAAATCCGAGAACATAGCAAAAGAGATTCGAAAGCTGTCTTCGAAGTACAAGACGTAGTCCGATAAGGGTACGACAGTAGCTATACTTGTTTCACGAGAATACATTCGTCAGTACAGTTAGGGCGCTAGACAGGGACATATAGATCCGAGAGGGACTAAGTACACTACTAAGGACTTCTTTATAGTCGCTAAACCAGGAGGAATCGATCGCCCTACATAGGAGCAGATTAACATCGTACGTAACACATACAACCGGCACATGGATAGTCGTGGGTAGATAGTGCCCTATAAGCCTAAGGGAAAGGAGAAGGAAATTGCGTCTGGATCTAACACTTAGAAGCAGATTAAAGCACCTCCCGCCATAAGCACGCGGTCCAAAACTAAGGAAAAGCTAGCTAATCTCGGCAGTCTCCCTATCCGCGGTACCCCTTCCGAGAGTAGCTCCGGCCGCCCCTAAACACCCTACTCCGGCAGATCCATTTCTAGCCCTAGTCTCGGAGGGAGTATCTACGCGAGTCCTGTTGTTCGTACTACGGGAAGGGCTCGCTTAGTAAGTTAGGCAGTAACTAAAACACAGATCGCTCTCGGCATGCCTATTACGGAACCTACGAACACGACCTGTAATTGTAAGGACGCCTTACCTTAAATTATCGCTATGATTAATAGCCTAAGGAAGCTTCCGCTTTCGCAACGTCTTGCTACCCCGAACTAGCTGTTTCGATGCCTGTAGCTGCTATATCCGGACAGTACGAAGCTAAAGGAGGAGTGTACGTTCCTGTGCTACAATCATGCGAGGGACCTACTTCGATACTTCGGAATCAAGGTAAAGGCCGGGAATGTAATAGCAAAGAACAACACGCTCTTTAGACTTACTACCCTTAAGTACGATACGTATAAGCTTAGCTAGCTGAAGACAGGTTCCAAGACGTACAAGATGTAGTTTAAGGATGCTCGTCCGGCTCGACTATCGGACTTCCTTAGGCCGTACCGCTTCGATAATAACGTCCTACGTAGAGAACTCGGCTAGCTTAACTTTAACGGCTTCTTTGACAAGGCTCGCTAAGCGATGTACTTAACGGCCGGTTAGGAGAACGAGTTTAAGAGAAGTGGCACGCTTAACATTCCCCTCTTCGCGTAGATCGGACAGGACAAGGCCCTTTGCAAGATTATTAATAAGGAAATAGACATGTACTTGTGGCATTAGCGCGAAATTAATAGCTAGCCTAACTACGGATAGCTTCGCACGATGTGCTACTCTCAGATCTAGCAGCTTATCCGCTAGGACATCTTATACTAGCTGCTATATGTTCTTCTGCGAGGTAACTATAAGCACCGGCTAGTATTATACCTATACTACGCTAAAAGCACTAAGAAGGGCGACAACACTACCTTTAAGCACATCGACCTTACGGTTAGCTGCATAGTCGAGGAGAATCGCGGTATTAACTAGATTTAAGGTACGGTCTCCTTAACAGACGAGGGCAAGAAGGACTACACGGTGCTCGTTAAGAGGATGCACGAGAAGGAGATCTTTCAGGAATAGTACTAGTAGATAAGGGCTAACAACTGCGTAGACGGAGCAGTACAGAAGATTAATAATACGGTGTTGCCGCAACACTTCCTAGATCGCTATAAGCTTAAGTAGGAACACGTTCCTTGCAAGGCATTTAATGTTCGCATTACGGTTCCGCATCTGCTACATAGTGTCGATACTAAGGCAGAGACCGAACGTCGAACGATTCTTCCCTAGTTCGTAGCTATATATACAGATAGTTCTCTCGAATATGCCGAAGCTAGTAACTAGGAGATGCTGCGCAAAGCTTACATAGACCTGACCGCCCCTAATAAGACACCCTCCGGGCTTATTAACAAGTACGGCAAGATTCCTTACGCCTTCCCTACGGCTGTGTCTTTAACACCTAACAACTACATCGCTGCTGCACTTGTTGCTTACGAGAAGTAGGAGAGCCCTAGAGTCGTCGTCGAACTAAAGAAGCTTATACGCCTTAATGTTGTCGATCTAAGAGCATAGATTAAGAAGTAGCGGGATGCGACTGTAGCTCGAGTAAAGGCAAACTATAAGGACATTAAGTATGCGGAGAGGAATACGTTTGGCAACCGATCGTACTACAACGCTAAGGACAAGCACCCGACCGACTTCTAGAAGTACTAACCTCTACTAGCTGAAGTCGCTCCTAACGATGTAGACGACAGGGAACATAAGCTGCTTAGGCAGGGAGATACGGACATCGCAGTACCCTAGGAAGTCCCCGACTTACTTATCGGCAAGGATAGCAAGCGCGTACCTAGACGCGACATGTAGTAGGAGGACGGTACTTAGCGATAGGTTTACAATGTTTCCTAGACCAAAATCCGCATCGGGTCTGGGAAACATTTGGTGCGAACAGGACATAAGGAGCGGCTGTTTTCTGCACTAGCGCTTGTTTTAAGGTTCTTTTTTCTTTTTGTTGTTTCTTTTGTTTTGTTTCTTTTGTTTTGGCTGTAATGCATGCGATGGATATGCGTAGTGGGTGCAAAACCCGAGGATGGGGACAGTCTACGTTAGCAACAAGTTAAAAAGGACGACGCTAGTGCTAGATCTAGAGGGTTTTTACGCTTTAAGCGTGCACAATAGTATAGTTTAGGTTCTTATAGTGTCTAGGTCAGACACTACAGGAGGGGGACGGATGTAGTAGGGAATATCGCACTGTCACGTGCGGTCTGTATCTAGCTTCAGCTTCGTATGCAGGTCGAGGGATTATTAAGACATCGACCTATAGAGACACTACCCTACGCACACGAGGCCCAACAGTACAGAGCTCTTAATACTACCTCCTTTGCCCCCCCCTACCTTTCACTCTAATTGTACAGTTTACCGCCCTTTTTGCCCCCTATGCTACCTCGTACGTCCGCACTGCTACTATCCGCGGGAGATCGGAACCTTTGGAAGTTCCCCCCTCACAATAGTATTAAACTTACGTTTAATAATCTGCCGACTAGGGTGCGGGAGATCGTCTCGTAAGTAGTCTAAAAGAGCTCGAAACGAACTACTATTTACTATACTAAACGGTAGATTATTAGCTATTATTAGATTAAGAATAAGATCGTTAAATCTATCTTTATTAAAAAAACCGCGTATATTCTCCGAGCTTTTACGTTTCTTAATACTAGTATCGGTAGTAACATTTAGATAACTTTGTATAGTATTAGAGCTACTACTAGCTAAGTTATTATTAGGCTCGCTAGAGTTATCGAGTAGTAATTCCCGGTGTTTACTAAGAAGATGATTTCTTAAGTTTCCGCTATTAATAGGCCAAGTTACGTTAGTACTATATTTGCATTTAGGCTGCTCGCAATCTACTTTAATAATATGCTCGCCTTTATCCTTATTAAACGGTAATAAAGACCAGCTAAAAAAACGGTCTTTAATAAGACCCGGGGCGTTTTCCCGAGTAGGTAAAAGAGCTTTAGGATTTGTTTTATCAAACTTTATAAACCTAGGCGTATTAGACATATTATTAGTCTAATATATTTATAATACGAACTAGGTATTAATAGATATACTATTAAGACAGTTTATTAGATTTTATATATTAGTTATAGTAGCTATAAGAGTAGTAGAGTAGTAGTAGTAGTAGTAGTAGTAGTAGTAGTAGTAGTAGTAGTAGTAGTTGTTATTATTGTTATTATAAAAAAAAAGATAGTAAAGAGGGGAAAGAGCCGTCTATATATCTCTAAGATAATTAAGGTTTAGATAGTAATCTATTAATATATTAATAGATTAGCATATTAATATACTAATATACTTATATACTATATACTAATATATTAATATATTAGTATACAAACCTTAATTATTTACTAAATATATAGATAGTCCTTTTCTCTTTGAACGAAAATCTTTTTACTTTAATTATTTACTACTTTCTTATATTCTATACTAACTATACGCTTAGTAAGTACGTCCCTATTACGAATACTACTAATACTAGTATAGGTTAGTCTAATAAAAGCTCTAATACTTTAATTATATTCTTCTAAGAAGTTAAGAATTCGGCGATGAGTCTAGTACATTTTTTATATATTAATATACTAATATATTAATATATTAGTATATAGTATATATATAAAAAATGTATATTAGTATATATATATATTAATATATATTAGGTCAAACCTTAATTATAACGTCTTTAATAATAGAGGAAATTCCCCCTCTTTAGAAATTTTAATAACTACTACTACTTCCTCTTACGTACTATCTATACTTTACTCTTATTACTACCTACTAGTACGGACGTTATTACTATATCTATATAGTATTCACTCTAGTAAGTAACTCTACTATTTAAATATAGTAGTATTTTACTAATAAAATTTTAGTTTACTATGTCTTCTACTCTTTCTAAGAGTTCTACTACGGACCTACCTCTTATTAAAGAGAAGACGATTGTTCTTTCGGACGGGAGTAAGTATATCTATATACTATTAATATACTTTACTAATATATATTAACTAGAAGAGATAAAAAGGCTCGGTTTCGGATGCCGCGATCTTCCGTCTTATAAAGGCGCCTCGACCTTTTTTAAGAAGCGCAAACGCGAGGTTTCGATCTTTATACCTCGGAAGAAGATAGTAAAGCGCTGTTTTACTACTCCTATTATAAAGAAGCCGGTCTGGAAGGAATCGACTTTTAAGTAAGTTATTATTAGTAAACTTTAATTTTATACTAATTAGAATCTAGGCTTCCGTCTTCCGGGTCTTTTATAGACTATACAACAAAGGATACGTTCCGGATAACTCGCAAATAAAAGGACACTATTATATAGCTATCCGGTCTATAGCTATATATAAATCTTTTTAGACCCTTCTTAGTAAAATCTTCTTATCTATTTTTGTTATTATTTAAGGTTTGTATACTAATATATTAATATATTAGTATATAGTATATTAGTATATTAGTATATTAATATACTAATCTATTAATATATTAATAGATTACTATCTAAACCTTAATTATCTTAGAGATATATAGACGGCTCTTTCCCCTCTTTACTATCTTTTTTTTTTATAACAACAACAACAACTACTACAACAACTACTACTACTACTACTACTACTACTACTACTATTACTACTACTACTAGTACTACTACTACTTCTACTACTACTACTATTCTTTTAAGAGTAAGTACTATCTCTATAAGATAAAAACTAAACTAACTTTTATTTACTAGAGAATGTCTACTACTACAACGACCCTTAGCTCTATTACTTTTATTAATAAGTTTATTAATAATAGTTCTTTTGTTAAGTCTACTAAAATAGACAAAACAATTAAGGCTATTATTAATACTTATAGAAGTAATAGAGCTAATAATACTACTCCGATTATAGTAGAGTATCTTAATAAAGTACGAATTATCTACTTTATTAAGAGACTTAAGTACTACAATTTCGGGAAATATAAGGAATATATTAGTACGTTATTAAACTAAACTAATAAGAATATTACTAATAGATTGTAGAGCTTCTTTATTCCGGAGAAAATACTACCTATCGGAATACTATCGATCTCGATATAAAGAGCTATATTACCTTTTATACCGGACGTAATACGACAAGAGATCGGCTATTTAGGAGTATTAACTCCTACTTAGTAAGATACTCTTTATACTTCCGAGACCTAAGTAAGTTTTACTATACTTAAATATTAGAGTACTACTAATAATAGTATAGCTCTTATTAAGACGTTCCTAAATAAGGAGATCCTTACAAATACGGACTATAAGACCTATAAGGCTTATCTCTTCCGAGATAAGTTTACTTATTACTTCCGGGATATTACGGACGACCTCTTCTACTTAGGGAAGCTTAATATGTTTAACCGGGCCTATAACGAGGACGATAAAAGGATCCTTAATCGGTATATTAGTTTGGCAACAATAGCCGAGCTATCTTCTATTACTACTAGTATAGTAGAGGATATTCTATCCTCTCCTTATACTAGTAGTATAAGAGAGATCGAGGACTCTACGAGAGAGCTAGAGCTAGACCGAGATCTAGATCTAGATCTTAATCGAGACGAAGACCTAGACCGGGACCGGAACCGGGATCTAGATCTAGATCTAGATCGGGACTTAGATTTAGATTTAGATCGGGATAGGGATATAGATCTAGATAGAGAGGTTCCGCTCGACTATCGTAGCTTAAGCTACCTAGATCTAGCTAGTACTTAGTACTATCTAGTAGTCTATTAGTTAAGAGAATTAACCTAGATATAGGATCTAGGTTAATTAATAATATCTATTATAAACTATTATTAGTCTAATAAGGAATAATTATATAAGGGCTTTAATACTATAAAGCTACTTTAGTATAGTAGCCTAGTATAATTTACGAGCCTTAGCAAAGTCTCTATTTGTTTAATTTAAAAATATCTACTTTAAAAGGCTTATTTTATAGACCTTAGGAGCGGGATAGTATACGCTAATAGGACCGCTTTATTAAGATCTAAATATTATATATTATAAGCTTTACCTCTAGAATTAAATCGCGTTCTTAGAATTAGCGTAGCTTACCTTATAAGCTTAGAATTCGAAGGCGTTTACTACCTAGCCGAGCAAGCGTAGGTATTAAATCGAGTACGGCTAGTAGAGACATATAGAATATGTTTTTAACTAGATTTTACCCGTAGAATCGATTCCCGCGCTCGAAATTAGCGTAGGTTAGCTCGTTAGCCCGGGATTCGAAGGCGTTCGCTAGACGAGCTATCTAGCCGAGTAAGCGTAGGTATTAAATCGAGTACGACTAATAGAGACATATAGGATATGTTTTTAACTAGATTTTACCCGTAGAATCGATTCCCGCGCTCGAGATTAGCGTAGGTTAGCTCGTTAGCCCGGGATCCGAAGGCGTTCGCTAGACGAGCTATCTAGCCGAGCAAGCGTAGGTATTAAATCGAGTACGACTAATAGAGACATATAGGATATGTTTTTAACTAGATTTTACCCGTAGAATCGATTCCCGCGCTCGAAATTAGCGTAGCTTGCCTCGTTAATCCTAAATAAGAGGCCAATTACTAAATTCTAAGCTATAAAAATATAAATAGACTAATAGAAGTAATACCTATTATATCTCTTTAGTAAGACGTTCTACTATAAATCTAAGGCTAAGGATTGATTCTAAGTATAAACTTATTATAAAAAAGATGTTAGATAGGCCTTATTAGTAATAGACTTACTAGGCCGATATAAATATAATACTAGATATATAACCTAGTATATCTCTTCTATAGAACAATTTAAAGAAAAACTAAGACCGGGGATCGATTCTACGGGTAAATTAGACCTAGAAATATATATAGAATAGTATCCTAGAGTCCGGTATAGATTAGTATAAAAGTATTTTATAAAAGTAAAAAGGAAAAAAGTCGGAAATTAGATTTTTTAGAAGGTTTTAGCTAACCTACAACTAACGAGAGTATTTATAGTATATCTATGCTATATATAGCCTAAATTGTACTTGTTAAAAGTACATATAGTACTTAAATAAGTACTAGTTACTCATTAAGAGACAGGTTACAAACTATATATAAGTTAGTTTTTCGAGCTTTTTAGTATTAGTAAAGGTACTTACAGTCCTACCCCGCAATATCGAAGGTACCGAAATCGAAGTTCTCGATATCGAGGTTCTGCTCGGGAGTCGGCGGAGCCGGGGTAGGCTGCACGGGAAACAAGACTCGAAAAGAAGTTAGAAAAGGCCGGAAAAGAAAGGATTTCCTCGGACATACTCGCGTTTAGGACCTCGACCTCGGCACGCAGCTCCGTAATTGTCGCCTCGAGGCGCGCAATTGTCTCGCGGAGGTCTTGCACAACGGCGATATGCTCGACAAGGGCATCGAAGTCGCGACGGTGCGTTGTCCTACGGAAGGGTAAGGGACAAAATTTCGGAATTCTTCTTTCTTCTTACTTGTTCTTCGGCGGGGTACGCAAGTGCATCGGCTTGCGGAGGAGGTGGCGGCGGTCGTTGTGCCTCGGATTAACAGGGTTCGCGCCCCCGTCGGGCATCCAAATAATATCCGGGTCGAGATCGAATTATGCCGGCATTTTTTTGTTTTTTCAAATTCGAGATTTTTGATTTTTCGAGCTATAGAAGTATTCGGGTATAGCAAAAGGACGATAAGGACGTCGGGGCATAGGTAAATACTTATATCTAAGCTGCGCAAGAATTTAAGTTATAGTCTTTACCTAAAAAAATAGTAAAAAGAGCTCTAAAAGAAGCTATACTATACTCTATACTTTAAACAGCTATAATATTATCCTTTATAAGCTATAAGCTATAAAATATTTCTACGTAGAAAGATAAGTCTATAGTCTATTAGATTTTAAATTTATAGCTTTATACAGCTAGAAATAAGAAAGTTATAAGTAAAAGTACTTTATGCGTGTTAAATGCGCCTTTAAACTTAGACGATAGTAAAACCGTACGTCTAGCTATAGTGCTTTTTTTTTTATGTAATATACTATAAGGGCTCTACATAACGTATATAAAATTATAGCTTATAAGTATAAGTAGTTATTCTATAATAAAGGTAAACGCTTTTTAAAGGTACCTATATCTAAATATTATAATATTTAGACTTTATAACTATTATTTATATATGTAATTTATATATTATATACCCTATATAAAGAGCTTATTAATAACTAGATAAACTACTTTAGTAAGCTATATATGTACTATAAATTAAATGTTTGTTATATATTAGAATCTTTAATTACGGAAGTAATATATTAGATCTAGAGAGGAAATTCTATATATACTTAGATCTAAGTCTATACATTCTATATATAAGAGATCTAATAGGTATAGTTACTCTAGTAGTAACTAATAGCCTTACTATTACTAGTACTATTACTATTACTTAAGGTTTATTACTATTACTATTACTATTACTACCGTATATTTAGGAGACTAACTATTACTATACATAATCACTTTGCCGTTTTTGGACTAACTAGCTTACTATTACTATTACTATTACTATCGTTTAGAGTTTGAACAACACTGCATGGTGTGGACACGGCAGTAGCAGCGCGTCGCGACACACACGCGATATTGGTGAGGGCACGGACGGTGGATCCTCCGGAGGTTCCTACCCTGGGGGGCATTGCCGAAGGTTTGTTATAGCCATATCCCGGGCATCCCCGCGTTTGTCCTAGTTGGGTGCCGGTGGTGGCGGCCTCGAGGCAAGCCTGGAAAAGTACAACTCATCTCTCCTTAAGAGGCGCAGTTCCGAGGGCGAGATGCGGATCTGACGAGGGTCGGAGTCGGAGTCGGAGTCGGAGGATGTGCTCGAGCTTGGGCTCCAGTCTGCATCCGAGGAGGAGGACGAGTGGGACGAGGACGAATGGGACGAGGAAGAAGTGCTGGCGGACATGTCAGGAGACTGCGACTGGGGTCATGTCATGTCGTCTGGCGGAGGTGGTTGGTGGTGGTGTCCAAGTCGGAAGTTGGGTCGGTGAGTCGATGGGCATATTATTGCAGTTAGCATGTTTCTTGTCGGATGCGTCTGATGTTGGACGGACAAAGAATTTGATGTCAATTGATGGAATTGATTGATTGCACATTCCAGGAGTGTAAGGTACCTTAGTTCAGTCCCCTTGCAGGATGCAGCCTCAGGTTGCAACCCCTCGATGAACCAAGATTGACCTCACCTTATTCTCCCTCTACCCTCTCCCTCTACCCTCTTCCTCCACCCTCTAATATCTCTACGATCCAACACCTCCAACCTCCTAGGGATCCCCTTCAACCTTAATCTCAATCCTCAAATTGTCAACATTACCCCCAATACCCCTTATTCGGCATCGCACACCTCGTAATCGTCCCATTCACCAAACAAGCCCCACTATTCGTAACACTCGGCGACGATGAGGAGGTGGCAGGCGTAGTACTACTACCACCAACACTCTCCGCCTCCTCCGCAACGACACTCGGTAGTGTACAGTGCACAGTGCATGGTCAACGTCAGTGTCAAGAGTGTAGGGTGAGATACGGCGAGAACGATGAACAGAACCATCGCAGATTCCGAGACAACACCTCTCCCGCTTGATTGGTTGACTCCTCGATCAAAAACCACCCTCAGCCAACCCAGAGGTCACCGCAGAAGAGCCCACCATTCCCGGCATGCAGCACTCCATTCGCCCATCCATTTCCATTCGCCGGTTGTCGTAATAGAAGCAGAGGCGTCTGCAATGCTGCCATGGCCGATAATGTATTGATTGTCTGCACAGCTTCGCGAGATGTTCTTCTTTACTCGCCACATAAGGTCTCCTCCAAAGTTCAGCGCCAATCAGACGAGGAGGGAAACCCTTCCTGTCCGCCAAGCGCTCAGCCTCTCCCAACTCCCGCCTACTTACTCATTTTCCGACGGAGACACGTGCATGCCTCTTACCTTTCCCTCCCTTCTGGAACACAATTCGTTAAGAGAGAAGGCGGTTTGGGAAACAAGCCCTTTGCGCCGGCCCGCCTTTGTCGAAATCGGAACTCTACCTCCATCTTCTTCATCAACCTTGGCAGCTTAAATAAATTGACACGTAAACAGCTGAAAATCAGGCGGTCAAGAGCAAGATCATTCAAGTCGTTGAAATGTGTACGCCTGCTGAAATGTGCACGCCTGTTGAAATGTGGACGCCTGCACAAATGTGTACGCCTGCTCAAATGTGTACGGACAGATCAACAATGAATGTGACCGTCGGTGTAACAAAAATGGACTGCATGATGCATAGTGGCGAAACAGAAACAGTAGTTGGAGCAGAAGTACATAATTAAGGCAGTTCTATTGATGAGATTGCTTGACGGCCCGAGGCAGAATTGATGTGTGCAGTGGGTGTTACTGCACAACCAAAGCATAAAAACAATATGGCGGAGCTGGTACTAGTGCTGATGCTGGTGCTTCTCACGGTGTTCCACCTCGAAGACACGGAGCTGGTCACGCATCTCATTGAGGGTGTTGAATCGCTTGCCTCGGATCTCTGCTGCGCAGGTGGCATTCAGCTTGTCGCGCAATTCCTCCTTCTTGCGGTCGTCCTTCAGGTCGAGGTATGGCAGGTAGGCGTCGAACGTAGCGCAGAAGTCGCTGAAGCCCTCGTTGTCGTCCTGTTGCAGTGCACCAAACTCGCTCCTCTTCCGCTGACGAAGGAAGTGGTCACCCCACGAGTCGTCCATCGCGGTGAAAACCTCTGCGCTGCTCGTGAAGCGACCCATATCGGGGATGAGGCGGTCGTACGCTGTGCCGGTGGTGTTGTTGACCACAAGAGCAGGTGTTGTTGACCACAAGAGCAACGTGGTCGTGAGGCTTCTCGTGACTGAGGTACGTGCTCATCTGGCTCTTCCAATCCGAGTAGGGCAGCTCATCTGTATCACTGCTCTTGCCTTGTCCTGAGAATGGCGGTGGTGCGATGAAGGGATTGCGCTTGTAGCGAGTGTAGCGACTGCGTTGTTGCGGCTCGAGGATCTCAAGTTTGACGCTGCGAGTGATGCCATCGGAACGCTCGGTTTTGATGCGGTCGGTGGGCTCGCTTTTGACAGTGCGAGTGGTGCGGTTGAGGAGCTCGTGCTGGTGCTCGTGTTTGATGCGCTCGGTTTTGGATGCGCTGTGGTGGTGAGGTCGTCGCTGCTGTTAGTTGAGCGAGCCTATGCTTAAGATCCTCGACCTTAAGCTTCTCTGCGTTGCGCTCGCTCTTGTAGCAGTTTATCCGTAGGTTAGCCTTGTTCGCCAGCTTCTGTGCCAGCTGGGCGAGCTCGTCGAACTTACCGCCCGCCTGTGTGCGCCTGTGCGCTGGCGACCGAAGGTGCCATCTTCTTCATCCGCGCGAGTAGGAACTCGGGAGATCAGCAGTCAAATTCGTGGTGATGCTAGATTCTGCGGGCCGAAAGATTACAAAGTAGTTGGGCTGGCGACTAGTCGGATCTAACCACAGCTCGGTCAGATCTAACCACATATTGGTCGGAGTCGGGAAGATGACAGCTCGGCGGAGTCGCTGAAGTCAGTCTTGTTGGGCTTGGAATAGATTGAGGTGTGGTGGTAGGAGGTAGGAAACTTGGGCGATTCGAAAGTCTCCCGGAGTGGGTCCGAAGAAACACGCCGTCCTGTCCTCGCAAGCGGTGAGTACTAGGAGTAATACTCACTTCCCTCGTTGCGTCGTCGTCTGCTCGTCAACTCGCGAAGTCCGCAACTTCGGGCCCGCTTGTTCTTGTACAACTTGTTGTCCCTTCAGAGACCCTTCGGGATTATCCGCTGACACCGTGCAGTCTGCACAAGCACAAGCCACACCGTGCAGACTGCACACGGCTGCCCTCTCGAGGCATGGCAACACGGACACTCGCAAGACCTCGCATTCGTTTGAAGGGGCAGGGCAGGTGGCCCCAGCAGATGTCCAGTCATTGCCTTTCAGTCCTTGCCTTCAACACCAGGATACTCGGTGGACATTTCATAGGAATGAGAAGACTTCACGTGCATCACCCACCGACCGAGTGGAAGGAGGACCTCCGCCGCGGGAGAGAGAGAGGAGCTCGAGAAAACATTCCAGCATCAAAGCGGAAAGTGTACGTTCACAGCCGAGGTAGGTTGAGGATTGAAGAAGAAAGTCAACAAGCAAGTAATGATATAGGGCATATCGAGAGATATAGTCGTCTGGCAGGACCGTCCAACAACCGATGATTCCACAAGCATCCAAGCAAGCCTGCCTCCGTAAACCAAACCAAACCTAACCTCCCAACCCAACCCAGCCCATGATCGTGAGGAAATAGTGCCCATACAAGATTCTACACGCGCTCTTCCCAAAGCCAGTCATCGAGCTCAACCTCCGGATCATGCACTACCAACGGCTCTCCATCATCGTCTGCCCCTGCCTCCTCCCCATACGCCAACGAGCTCGCAAACTCCAAGTCCGCACGCTCAGGGGCTTTCCGTCTGTCCGACCAACTCGCCTTCCCCGCCGGACTGCGCGGCACAGAAAGCACAATGCATCGACAGTAGATGCAGGGAAGGTTGAGGACCGAATGCTCCGTAGTTCGTGTGGCCTCTTGATTCAAGTCCTCGAAGTCGCGATATCGATTCGCGACTTCGATTGAAGCACTCCCGGTGGACGACGTTGTTGCACTGGAAGCAGACCTTCTTCTCGCTCGACGCGGAGGAGGAGGAGACGGACTCGGTACAGATCATGCAGGTTTCTTCTTGGCAATGATGATCCGACGACGATGGTGGTGATCGGGTAAGATCGATGGAAGGAAGAGATGGAGGCGGCTAGACGAGGTGACGTGCGGTGAAGCTGTTGCGTGTCAAATGGACGGCGTCACGTGATGTCGAAATCTGGGAGTTTCCCTCCCAAGTTTTGACAAGCGGGTCCTGCTTACGTCAGCTAGTACACCTACGTCAGTGGTGGCCACCACCTCTGACACGACACACTGCTATGCTTCACTTTCCACTTTCGTGCCTCCGATTCACCATGGTCCGACTCCGCCCGGGTAAATCAAACGTGCGTGCCGTGGCAGCGCCCACCGCAGACCTCGCGCAACAAATTGACAGCCTGCTCAACTCCGACGCCCGCCTCGACCACTCGCTCGCGCTATATGGCACGCTATGGCGCTCCCTCAGCACCGACGCGTCGTCCGACACATCGTCTATCAATACAAACTACCCACGCGACAAGGTCAACGCACACTCGATCCTCCTCAATGCCTGCATCCACACCATGTCCGACAAGGCCCAGACGCACGCTAGAGCCATGTCGAAAGGAGTGGCGTAGGATCTGGACGTCTTGGACGTATTCGTGCTCTTTGGCTCAGACATGAGCAAAAGTTCACTCGCTCTGGACGCATTGCGGGTGCTGGCGTTGGACGTACACGCGCCGGACTTTGCGGTCGCGATGGCGGAGATTCGATCCTGCAAGAGGAAGAGGTCGGGAGTGGTGCTTCCAAGGCTAAGCAAGACGGCGCCTTTCACAGCTTGGGATGTGCGAGGGGCGCTTGCAACGATTTGTGGGAAGAAGCGGAGAGAATGGGAGATACGCACAAAGGCAACAAAGCGCTGGAAAGCTGGAAGGAGAGGGGTGGCCAGTGTAGGAGGTGAGGGAGGCGAGGATGCAGGAAGCGTGGGCAACAATCCAAGGGACCGCGCAATTTCTGCCGTTGCCACTTCGGACCAGACTCATGGGCATGACGAGATTACTTCAGCGAGAAGGGCTTCGACAACGGGTGGAAGTCAAGGTGACGGCAATGCGAGCACAGAACTCACTGCAGCTGGCGGTGAGAGGGATCGCAATGCGAGCACAGAAATTATTGCAGTTGGCGGTGAGAGGAATCGCAACGCGAGCACAGAAACCACTGCAGCTGGCGGTGAGAGGAATCGCAATGCGAGCATCAATGGGGACGTCTTCGACAATACTGCGAGCGCTGGAGGCGAGGCCATGGAGGAAGATGAAGACGACGGCGCTGAAGACGTTGAACAAGTTCGAACAGCGGCAGGTCCTCTTTCCGAAGACTCTCCCGGTCCGCAGCAGGAGGAGCATGACGACGTGAGCCACTATTCCGACTACCATGTCGACCTCCCCTCTCGATCTGACATCAACAAACTAACCGGTCCTCCCACGCCTTCCCGAAGTCGCCGGTCTCCGGCTGGTCCGACTATTATCCGGACCCCGCCATCTCAACTTGCGGCTTCCACCTGCGCCGACCTTCCTCTCTCTCGCAACAGTCACTTTACGATGTTAGCACACTGCTATGGGCTTAAACGTAGGCGCAGAACAAAAAGGAAGCCACCGAGCAATGCAATTGCTGTCGCAATTGCAAGCTTGCCGAGAATTCATTGAGAGTCCAAGGGGCTGCAACGGAGATAGAGCCTCACATGAGCGAGTACATACTAATTACATGCGACTCGCTCACATTTACCTCTGCAACCATGGCATTTCTCTGCTCCTTTTCCATCCTCATCTCCGTTCCGCCAGATTGCCGCTGGGCCCGACTTTCGGCCTTTTCAAGTGCACCGCGGACAAGCCGCATGTTCTTCAAGCTCCAGCATAGCACACGTGATTCAAGGAGCAGATTATCGACGAGCAGACCAGTACCTCGGGGTGTGATGATGATGAGGTTTGGAAAGTGACAAACTGCATCAACTCGTGGCCAGCTTCGAGAGCTACGGGCTTGCATATCCACCTTTCTACCGTATCGCCGACGGTTCCACTAAGCAAGGTTTTTCCTGTGCGAGGAGTTGAGAGCTCTCCACAGCCTACACAGACGCTCGTCGCAGAATGTGTGACTCCGGATTCCTCAGAGAATGGCGAGCCTATGAGGCATATACTCAGGTCGAATTCATTGGTTTTGGATCTTGCTATTGCGAGTAAGCTCGATGCGAAGTCGCTCATTCTCGTCCTCTTCGGCAGGACTGTGCTGGTCTTCTCCTTCGGCACTGCACATAGCTCTACCAAGGTCAAAATCCTCCTAGAGCCGACTAAGATGCAGTCTATCATTCCGCACAACGTCCCTATCTAGGATATGCTTTGTCTGCAATATCTGTCGAGGCTGTCAAGCGACTTTGTGAACATACCTTCTGTTCTGCCTCTTAAGAACAACCACAACCACTGAAAACTACATAAGCGACCCGCCAAACACCTCTTCTCTACGTTCAGCGATCGGATGACACAGGACTTTGCAGAAGAAACCAACGTTGTGCACTGCTACTGGAACGGAGATCTTTCGAAACGCCTCCCGCAATAATCAAGTCTCAAACTCGAACGGTTCTTCCTGTGAGCACCTCTAATCCATTAATATGTCATCTTTCGATGTTTCGTCTGACGAGTAATACAACCTCGATCTGTCAAGTGCAATCATAAAGTAAGGTAGCCCGGCGCTGCTAGGCAACGAATTCATCAAAAATAGGCCCGCAGATTCGCAGACCGGGGGTGTGGAGACTTGCGGCGTCCATCGTTGGGACCACAGCCAAACCCGGAGCAGCCACCAGCATTCGTGAGTTCACCGTGCTCGTGGAGGCGGGCTATCCTCTTTCACGGTGAAGTCCCGACTGTGACTTCTGTCTCTTCCTGCATAGAATTTGTCTGGCGAAGCTGTCTCACGAACCCAGCCGGTCTGCCAACGTTCAATTCAAGTCAAAGAAGAGACAAGTCTGACACGGACCGCTGGTCAAGCCGCTCGTGGCCTCTTCCTTGTTTGCAGTGCCTTCGAGGAGCGCAAGCTACTGCTCATATGGCTGCTCGATATACGGTTGTGCCATCGTCGGAGTGTCGATCGCAGAATGAGTGTGCTCGAACGACTCTCCGGATGAACCGACCAGCTATTGAGGAGTCCGCTTGGTGCCGCGGAAACGTTACGATACAACGTATTCTGGTCTTCTCTTGGATCGCCGGGTTGCTCTTCAGCGTACCTTTATCCTTCGCGGACCGAGGCTTCCAAGTCTGTGAAGTCGCAGGCTTCACAGACTGTAGGCGCTCGCTGCACTAAGGTAAACGGAATTGTCTACTACGGCAGCATTCAGCCAGTCGATATAGGAGCCGGGTAGAAGGCTCAACTCGTTGACACCGTAAGACTACTAGTTCTCCGCCATGCTCGTTGAATCCCATTCATTGACCGCAAAGTCGTATCTCCGTCGAGCGGCCAAGATCGGGGTACTACGAAGACATCGAATCACGCAAATCTTCAGCCGCGACTGCACAACTCCACGACTCCACGACTCCACGACTTCACGACTTCACACCCTCAGCTGACGATTGAACGTGCTCCCTGAAAGACTCTGTGCAGCGGCAAAACGACGGAGTCACAGAGAGGCATTCGATTCCCAGCGGCCTGTACAGCCTGCTCGCCTGATGAATTTTATCAACATTTCGATTTGACAGGCGACTCTGGCGATTTGGCAATCCCGGGGACACCTACTCTGGACCTCCGACCATCCTCATCGCCTGACGGACCTCCAGAATTCGCGGCGCGGTCCCTCGTTGGTGCATCCACCCCGCCAGCAGAAGATCGCATCGGAGACGCAATCAACGACAACTGGATATGTCCAAACAGTTCCTGGAAATTGTGGACCTGATCAATCTCAAGAACGTCGGCCTCTTCTCTGCCGTCGCCGAGGGATTCAACAGTCTGAACAAAAACGGCACGCCACACAACAGCAGGGACCATGGCATTACACTTATCGAGCCTGCACGCCTATGCCTTCAAAACCTATACTCGGACGAGCTAAAGAACAACCCAGTCTTCGCTTAGACACTGCTGGAGCCTCTGGCTGGAGATACTTCTAATCCAGAGACCATGGCGTTCTCGCCCAAATCAGTCACCGAATCGGTAGAATGCCTGATAAGTAGTTGCCCATTGCCGAACAACCCGAGGGCTTTAAGCTCGCAGTACGACGCCTCCGCCCGACACACTAGCCGGCGACCTCAGACAATAGGCGTGTACGACCGCCGGCGATAATATCGATCTTTGTGAAGCGGCCGCCGGGCATCAAGCGAGGCAAGGGAAGAAGTACCTGCCAAGCGTTAGGCGGTAGGGACGCCACTCTTCGTTTGCAGCGTACGCATAATCGTTTCAGTTCCATGCTGGATATTTGTAAACGGAAAGAGCAGGCCATTCGTGAGGGCCCGACACTCTCCTAGGGACTCTCGCCGCTCTCTAATAACTCGTACACAGAGAGAGTAATCAGTTAGGACGGCCACGAAGCGGGAACCAGCTTAGTTAGATTAGACGGCATCATAATTACTAAACCCTGCCCTGCGAGGAAGTTTTGTTGTGACTCCTTCTTAAGTGGTGATCTGCCTTGCTGAGCGGTCGCATGACAGGTAGGTCTGGCTGCTTCTGCTGGGGTTCGCGGGCATGGAGATTGAAGTATGGCTCTCTAGAGGGCAGCAGCCAACCGTTATTAAGACGAACTCCGTCCTTAGGTTAGGTTCGATCGTGGACGACAACTCAAGGTTCTTGGAGCAATGCTCGGCTTATCTCGTCTTGCGGCCGGATGACCCCGAGGGACGATGTCTACCCTTAGACATCTCCAACAGTCGGTGCTATTGGATCTCGACCGTCGTCCTGGCTGGCCTTAATAGTGTGATAATGTTCCCAGAATGTGATCCAGTACTCCTTGACTCGTAGATCAGAAGTCGGATTACATACACCGCATGTCTAATTCCATGCAGCCGTTATGAATTCAAACCGAGACTCTCTACTAGTCTGTCCACGACCTCCTTATTAGCAGTACTGGCCGCATCGTAGACCGCGGCCTAATCTATGCCGGGCAGTCGTGACAGCCTCTTTCGTAGCTTTAAGCTCTTTCTCCAATTCCGCAGAGCCAGATCAATTGGTTTTGAGCTCCTCTTCGTTTCCTGCGAGATCTTCCTTTAGCTTTTTGAGGCCTATCGAACTCCTCGCCACGAGCATCGAGAGCGGGACCCACTCGACTAGGCTCCCGTGGCGTCGTACTTGGTCCTGCAAGGTAGAGCAGACGAACCTCGCTCTTCTTGCGGAGATGCTCGGAGTTGGTCGGTTGGTGGTGAGAGAGAGAGAGTGTGTCGGCAGAGCGGATGGCATCCCGCCGAGATTTCCGGCAAGAGAGCGGGAGAGAGAGAGAGAGTGTGTGTGTGTGTGTGTCGACAGAGCAGTAGAACCGCGCCAAGATGACCAGTAAAGCAAAGCGTAAGGGCATAACTCGAAGACGTCCATCGTCCAAGCATCGATACATCCAACTCGGAATCCTCCTCAACATCCGATCTCCATCAGAGTGGAATGTCACAGCGTAAGGATAGTAGACACCCGCAAAACCTGACAATATAACGTTACTCTCTACCACCAACAAACTAGACCCAGCACCTACCAGAACCCTCGCCCTGCGTTACCGCCGTTCCGTAAGACCCAAGCGCGGTGAGAAGTCGCCGTACTCGCGTCTCGGACGGACAGGAGAGGGGTTAACTCTTAACTCTCGATCCACAGTCGACGGTATGCATGGAGAGAGGTAGAGAGGAAGGGACTTGCGGTTTCGCAGGGATGTCGGCGGTGCGGAGAAGAGGGAGGTAGCATTTGCAGTGAGTGTGAGGGTTGTTGGGCCGTGTGGGGAATATGCCTGATCTTGAGATGTGGTCTCGGTTGGTCATCGAGTGAGGCAAACTTTGTGGGCATGTCCAGACGGGAGACTCTGCCCTGCAGCTTAACTTGACATAGTGTGTTTTCATGCCAGAAGACAATGCTCACGCCAAGCAGCACCTGCTGCAGAAGCCGCAGAAGCAGCAGGGAGAGCGGATACCTCGGATGCCAACAAGAAAGCTTACTCGGTGTAAAGATGGTGTTTGTCTTCGTCTCTTCACGCCATAGATACATGTCCACGGGCATCCTGCCACGCCTGTTGAAGAGCGACTATTGTGCCGCCAGTCATGAGCCATGGGTGACTGCTAACAATTCCTTCACTGCCAGCGATCCCTTACTGCCAGCAATTCCCACCACAGATAGTATGCTCCCTCGATTCCTCTTCAACGACGCTTCTTCTCGCTTGCCCGACGTCCACGAGACACACCCTTGTCCTGCACACCCATGTCCTGCACAGGCTTGTACTGAGCCGCGAGCGCCAGCATCTCAACTACATCCTCCTGGCCCAGAGTCTGGCGCAAATCCTTCCACAGTCGGCAAACTTTTCTCCACTCCCCGGCGTGGGCGGCGGCGATGATGGTGTGGAGTCGAAGGCGCACAGAGTCCAGGACGGAGGAGACGATGCGAAGCACGTTGTCAGCCACCTCGGTGGACGAGGCGTCGGAGGGTGGGGCTTCGTCGAAGGAGGAGGCGGGGGAGGAGGAGCGGGATAGGACGTCGTTGGTGGAGGCGTGGGAGGATGAGTCTTCGTCGTCGGAGGAGGAAGAAGCAGAATCCTCGGAAGGATCGTGGTGGAGGAGGTGGAGGAGTTGATGGCGGTGGAGGGCGGTGGTGGTGTTGTCGTCGCTGTGGTCCAAAGTCAGGTTGGTTGATTCTCCGGAAGACAAGGTCACGTGCAGCTGCTCACCTTGGCATCATCATGGGCATGGGCATCTTCGTCATGACCATCTTCTCCTCGACTTGGCTCAACTCGGCCTCGCACTGCTCCAATTCCCGCGTCGCTTCGACCAACTCCCGCTGGATGTTCTGACGACGAGTCTGTCGAGCTTGAATGTTCTTGGTGAGCAATCGCTGGCGGAGGGTGGACGTCATGTTGGTGGTGGACGGAGGGGGTGGTGGTGGTGGTGGTGATGGTGGTGGGCGGAGAGGGATGGGAGGAATGGCGAGGATGAAGAGACGATGAAGGGAGAATGAAGAGAAGAACAAGGGAATGAAGACGAAGACGATGAGGTTCTCTTTCGACATGGTCGCTGACTGACTGACAGACATGATGGTTGCTGACGAGAATGGTCCTCGATGAGCTGGAGTGCTGCCAGTCACGCCGAGATTCCTCCCCTTCCTCCCTCTCCTCTCGACGAGATATATATCTGACAATGTCCTCCTCTTCCACTCAACAACATCATCCAACAACATCACCCCAACAACATCCAAACTTCCTCACCAACACACCAACATGCTACCCACATTCGGCACCACCAATGTCACCCTCGATCAACTCCTCCAACGCAACAAGAACAAAGCCCGCATCGGCAAATACGCCCTCAAGCTCCACGAGCACGACGCCGCCATCCTCGCCGCCTGGTGCGACAAGTGGAACCTCGACCGATACCACATGCCCGACGCCATCAACCTTCTCCGTCTGCTTAGGAAAATGCACCACCTCCAACACATCCCGCACGAGGCCGGCGTGCGTGAGCTGGCCTTTCGCATTGGAAAGAAGATTGCCGACACGTACTTGGGGAAGAAGGAGAACGGTGGGAAACGTGCGGCTACTACTCAAGACTTGGAGGGTTTGGCGCAGAAGGTAGCTGAGCTGTGGAAGATGGAGATTCCTCGCGTGGTTAACGAGCAAGCCGGGTGCGGCCCTGCGGGAGAGGAGGATGGTGGAGAGGTGGATGGTGGAGATGAGGATGGTGGAGATGAGGATGAAGGAGAGGAGGATAAAGAAGAGGAGGATGGTGTGGACACTCCGGACAACGATGGCGAGTCTCTCGCTCGACTAGAGAATGCATACGCCACGCCCGCCGTCATCCAGCCACCGCCCGGTGCTCCAAAGCGTCATCTACGCCCTGTGACTCCGACTCCCGTGCCCACGGTCAAGCACACCGCGGCGAAGATCCTCCGCGAGCGTCCTACCGCCGCACCCAAGATGCCAAAGATGAAGCTGGAGCCCGAGACGCCTCTCCGCCGCCTTAAGAAATCGAAGTTCGGTTCGTGTTCCCTACCCTCCGTCATCTTGATAAGGTTCCTACAGCTAACTAACCATATTCCCAGCTCAAACCCCTCGCGTGTCCATCACCGAGGAAGCCGACGAGATAACGGTGTTGGCCACTCGGTCGCGCGAGCTGCGTAAGAAATGCGCGGCGCTCAAGGAGACCATCGCCGAGAGGGAGACCAAGGCGGCGCAGCTCAAGGTGGAGGTAAGGGCGATGCAGAAGGAGTTGATGCTGTTGTCTTAAGGGGAGGGAGGGCGGATGTTCCGGAGATGTAGGGAAGGGAAAAAAGGGACAGAAATGTGAGGGAGACGTGGGATCAGACAAGGGCAGAGACTGAAGGTGGTCCGGACGGTCAGGGAATAATGCAAGTGGATGGATCCTGCGGGAATTTCATCGATCGTGATGTAGTCCGCGACGACGGAGAGTGAATGAATGAATAAATTGCCGAGCCAAAAGCCTCTCCTCTCCCCTGTTGAACACCTTTTGTCATCTCCGAATCACATCCCAGCCTCGCTCTTCTGGTCATCGGAAGCACAATGAAAGCCACAGGCCTCCCGCTCATCGACAGCTCCAATTCGACCGAGGCCGACATGTAACTCGCAGCGGAGAGGAGAGGAGAGGTAGAAGATCAGACCTTTTAAGCAGTCGCCTGACGGTCGGTGGATGATTAGATAGATACAAACAAGCGTCAAATTGACGGCAGGGGAGTTGCAGTATGGTTGAGATAGACGGGCAGGAATACTTCCTTAGTCACACTGGCGGATTGACAGGAGTAGCGTTGTTCTTTGACCATCGTAGAGTCGGACTTGACTTCCCTCGAAAAGCTTTTTTCAATCGGTGTCGTTGAGTGTGTTCAAGTCTCTGGAGATGCCGATGGTGTGGTATCGCGGAAGATAAATCGATCGATCGGAGGAGGAGGTTGGTGCCGAGGAAAGGAAGCGGTGGCGTTGGGGATTAGGAGGAGGAGTGAGGGGATGGGATAGGAGTAGGGGGAGTCAAACGGACGCATGGGTTTGATGTCGTGGATGGGAAGAGCATGGGCAAGGAGAGAGAGGGAGAGAAAGAGAGAGAAGTACCTTAGTCCGTGGAGTTTTATACGGGATTCACAGCACCGTTCTGGAGAAGAACTTCGGTTGATTTGACGGTTTCCCTTCGTCCGGTCTCGGTCGTGACGATTCAGATTCTTCTTGTTCCTTCTTCTTTGATCCCTTATTCGTGTGGCGACCTTCTCCCTCTCTTGATATGACAGACGACAGACCAACGATAGACAGACGGACAGACAAACAGACCTCCGTCCTCTTCGCCACACTCCCTCTACTCCCACCTATCCGCCGCTGGACATACCTGCCATCCCGCCATCTTCTATACAACACCCTGCACCCCCGACCTGGCCTCCACTTTCCCAAATCTCCCCACGCCGTTACATCTCCCATCCGTTGATTCCCCTCAAGTACTCCTCCACGAAACGATTCACCCCGTTCCCCACGGCCCACTCCCTACCCTCGCGACCTCCCACACTCAACCCGCCCGCCGCCCGGACCATCCTCGCCCGCAACTTCTCTCCCTCTAGGTCCACTCCGCCGTCGTCAGACCCAGAGGAGGAGGAGGAGGATGGTCCGACCAACCGCACCATCCCTTCGATCCAACACTCCATCTCTCCCAACCCTTCCATCTGCCGCGCATGTAGGTTCTCCGGCTTGTCCGTCTCGTTGAACGGCCCGCCTCCGTGATGGACTCCGAGGAACGCCCGATGCCGCGCGACGAGGCCTGTGAGGTGGAGGGCTAGTTTGACGGTATCTTTTCTCGCGCTGCTCACTCCCGGGAGTAGGGCGTGGGTTGAGAGGTCGTTTGGCGGCGGAGGTGGAGGAGGTGGAGGAGCAGGGGGAGCGGGAGGAGCCGTGGGAGGAGAGAGGGCGAGGAAGGGCACAGGGAAGGAGGCGGGGAGGACAGGGTGGAGGAGGGTGAAGAGGAGGAGGAGAGAGGCGAGGAGGCCGAGACGGTAGATGAGGCGGTCTAGGAAGGATGCGAGACGGGTGGGTTTGAGTTTGTTCTTCTTCTTCGTGTTGTTGGTCTTGTTCGGGTTGGTGGCCTTGGGCTCCTCCAGCTTCGGCGGGAGTGGAGGAGACTGGTCGGGGGAGAATCCGGAATGGGTTGTGGTGGAATAGTTGCCCCAGGTAGGCCGAGTCTGCTGATGCGGCGGAGAGATGTTTGCGGAATGGAGAGACTGGGCTCGCTGCTGGGGAGCGGGTATTGAATGGTCGGACAGGTGACGCTGTAGGGAAGCGAACATGTCAGCGTGGTGTATTGTCTCGGAGGCGACGAGCTTACTTTGTGTTTGCGGAATGTCGTCGGAGTGGTGCTGTTTGTGGGGTTGGCCGTTGGTGAGACTACCGCGGAGTCGTGCTCGATGGATGCTTCGGTCGTCTCGGGCTGAAGGTCAAGCTGCGTCGAAGACGTGATTAGTATCGCTTTCGTTGTTTGGTTGGCGAGGCGAAGCAGAATTCCACTCGGCCAAATAGGGCAGAGGCAGGCTCACCTTGTTGCTCCCAACGCTTGCAGCATCGTCATCATCATCGACATCATCATCATCGACATCATCATCATCATTACCATCATCGCTACCATCATTAGCAAACGCCTCACTCCGTCCCCCACTCCCACTCCCATCCTCGTCCTCACCAGCGATACGCTGGAGCCCCTCAACAAGCCGAAGAGTCTCCTCCGAAGCTTCCCCGTCCTTATCCAAACCGGCAATGACATTTGTGACGGCGGCTTTTTCCCTTTCGAAGCGTTCCTGGGAGGTCTCCGATCTCGACGACGTCCTGGAAGTTGACCTGGAATCGTCGTGTGCGTGGAGGACAGGGCTGCTGGGCTTTAAATCGTGAGCCGGAGATGGGTGCTTCGGACTAGGAAGCTGGGAGTCGGCTGGGGCGTTGTTCTCTTCTTGAAGTTCGTCCGAGGGAGAGGGCACGTCCGGAGAAGATGTACTCGCCATGGGGAGCGGAAGGGAAGAAGGGCGGATTCGAATTGGAAGTGGTCGAGAGCGGTGTGTTAGACTCTTATGGATGCGTTGCCAATGCTCCGCGGAGTGTCGAGGAGGAGACGATACTAGATTCGAGATGCTGTTGTCGTATTCGTCTCTTTGAATCCACTCGGCGAGGGTGAACGGTCCGCTCGTAGATGGTTCATGGGATAATGGAATCTCTTCTAGTTCGACGTCGTCGACTTGATCGGGAGCAGATGGGCGTGACATTGCTTTACGTTGCAATGTTTGCCAAGAATTCTGCTGTTCGGTGAGAATGCTCCTCTTCAACATTCTATCAGTCTAGCAACCATGTCAGCACTTATTCATTCAGTCCAGCATCTTTCCCTTTCAGCATCTTTCCCTTTCAGCACCATCCCTTTCAGCCAGCACGAATCCCGTCAGAAACATTCCCGTTCTCAATTTTGGTTCCCGAAAACACTTCGAGCCTGTCGTGTAACATGGGACCTGCGGCTGGCCATTTGTCGGGACTTTGGACAACGCAGCATCACGACTGCTGTTACGGATGAAACCCTCCCGAGATTGCTGTCAAAAAGATTCTAACAACTCCCTTCCCACTTCCAGATCACATCTCAGAGTTTGCCTTTTATCCAGGTTAGCCGGGTCTGCGGCTCCAGGTTCCACCGCACTCAGGTCTCCCGATCCTCTCCTTGACATCGACCTGGGGGAAAGAAGCCACTGCGAGTTGCTATGGCGGAAAACAACGAAGCCGACAGGTGCTCCGCCAGTTGCGAGGTGGGAGAAGATTTCCTCTCCGATTCTCATGGTGAAGAAGCCCTCTTCTTCGATTCTCATGATGAAGAAACCCTCCTCTTCGATCCTCACCGTGAAGAAGCCCTGCTCTTCGATCCTCACGGTCGAGAAGCCCTCTTCCACGCCTGCCATGTGGGCGACTCCGATTTCGACGACCCGGTATTCGAAGCCGCAGAGAGACGTCGTCTACAAGATTCCTGGGCGACCCAGGAGGAAGCACAGGATGATGTCGAGCAGGACCTCATCCGGTTAAAGAGTGGTGTGAAGAATGGCACCGAGCTCGTCGGCCTCAGCGCTTTCCCTCGGACCGGGATCCGGATCAGGATACCTCACATTCTCTTTGCCCTGGGCGCCATCGTCCTCCTGTGCTCCGGCGTCGCCTTGGTATTTATCGATCGCAAGCGCCTCCTCGTCGAATCATCCGCGCTCGAGCCGTGCCAGCTGTCTCCACTCCCAATCGCGCCGCAAGTTCCTCCCGTGGACCTTATCCGAATCACATCCAACGTTTCCACGAGCCCGATGGCACGCATCCGCGGGTTCGATTCCATCTGGGCGGGGGTGGAGCGGGCGACGCAGCAATGCGAGACCTCGGTGGCGGGCTTCAACCGTAGTATCGCCGCGTCAACGGAGAGGTGGAATTGCGCTCTGCACGAGGCCGCGGCGGCCGATGCACTCGCGAGGAGCCAGGAGCGGGTTTTCGATCGTCTCCTCCGCGATCTGGCGTGGGCGGGCATGTCCTGGCTCCGACCTCGATGGGCGGGAGGCCGGGCGACGATGGCGCTGGAGGGAGCGACGGCGGAATTCCATCGACTCTACCCGCATCGCATGCGAGAGGTGGAATGGCAGTTCGACGAGTTGGCGCAGGTGCTGGACGTCTTGGCGGAGGTCGTTCGTGCGCTGCAGCAGGGTGGGCTGGAGTTTGCCGGGCGGGCGGCATTGGAGGAGGAGGACGAGAGGTTGGTGGGAGAGTTGGAGCAAGTTCTCCGCCGGGTCGTGGCCAGTCTCGAGCATGCGGTGAAGCAGGCGCGTCGTGACGGGGAGAAGTGGAGGGATGCGGCGGAGATGGTAGGGGAGCGGAACACGGCGGTGTTGGAGGAAGATCGATGCGGATGGATTTGATGGGGTTTGATGGGATCGATCAATAAATTGGACGAGCTGACAGCGATCTGAACCGGAGACAGGCACTTCGTACATGATTGAGGCAAATCTTGCAAACATACTTATTACAACCAAGTAAATCTTCAACGTCGAGCATTCCATGGCGAGATGAATAAGATGAACCATGCACGAATATAGCATATGATCTCGTTCAACTTCATTCTATTCCAATCTCATTCCAACCCCATTCGTCGCTGCTCGTCTGTACGTTTTACTCGGGATGAGTTGGCTTGCTGCACCGTATGCTAGAATACCTCCTAGACAGTCGGCGTTGTGGCATCACCAAAGTTCTCCGACTTTGAGTCAAGGACGCCGGCGGACCAAACCTTCCCACATAGACCATGCTAGTGCAGAGACTAACTATCCGAGTCCATCGTTAGTAAAACACATTTATAGTGCCATGGTCATGGTTACGTTACAATGCCGGTAACGGTAAGCCGTGTGGATTAACTCTACACTAGCTAGTTAGTATAATAACTTAATTAAATAGTACTATATTATCTTATCCTCTTAGCGTAATAACCTCTTATAGCTTAAAGGCTATCGACTTAGAGCGTATAAGATACGCATTTATATTATAGCTATAGCGGCTCGTAAGGTAGTATTATTATTACTACTACTACTCTACGTTATTTATTAGCGCTCTTACTAAATACTTATATATTTACTAACTTACTAAATACTTATATATTTACTAACTTACTAACTATAAATATTCTACTACTACTTACGCTAGTACTAGTAAATAAGGAAGAGTAGGTAGTATTAATTAAGGCATAGCGTAGCGCTAGGGCTCCTATAATTAGTATAGTTAGCTATTAATATAAGTACTTTAAATAGACGCTAGATTATAAGACTAATAATAACGTATACTTATAGTTACGATTTACTAAGGAGTAGATTAAGTAACTAGTACTATTACTACTTAGTAATAAATCTCTATAATATCTAACTAGCTAGAGTAGTAAGAGTACTTACCGTTATAATCTAGTAAAAGCTCTATATCTAGTATTAAACTAGCTAGCGTATAGCGGTAGATACTACGGTATTCGTATTAGTCGTAGCTATAGCTAGATCTCGGAAGTCTTTAATACTACGTATAAGAGGTTATATAATACCTTTAAGGATATTCTTTACTAGTAGCCGGAGCTAGATAACTTAGCTACGTTATAGCGGTATATAAGGAAGACTAGTACGGCTAGCTATAGTAGTAGAAGCCTCTAGGGTTTCGTAGATAGTACCTTTAATAAGTTTATATAGCTAGTAGACGTACTTAGGTAGTATATAACCTATAGCGGTTATTATTAAGAATTAACTAAGGAGCCTATTCGAACTACTAGATTATAAGCTTTACCTATATAGCAATAGTACGTATAGATTATACTATAGTATTAATAACCCCTTCTAGTCTATTAGTAGATAGCGGTTTATATTAGATAAGAATTATAGAGCTAACTTCTTTTATTTATAAGCTTAGATTAGCGTAGAAATAGCCTTTAGTTAGAACTAGAAGTTCTAGATATATACTTATAGCGGTAAGACTCTATATAGTAAGTACTAGCCTATCGCTACTTACTTCTTTATATCGTTACTCTTATAGAACTACCTATAAGGTTTCTAGTAGACTCTCTATATCTAAGTATATATATAAGGTAAAAGCGGTAAAGTAGTATATTAGGAGTCTTTCTAGTACTTATTATATCGGCGTTTTAGCTAATTAGAAAGAGTATTTAAATCTCGCTTTCTAATAGAAGGTTACGGGTTTAATTCCTTCTCTTTTTACCCTATTAAATTATACTATCCTAACCTTTATAGATTACGATAGTACGACGAGGTAAAAAGAGAAGGAATTAAACCCGCGACCTTTCGATTACGATAGTTATAATAATACGATAATACGATAGTATAATAATATAACGATATAACGCCTCTTTTTTTTCTTCTACTATAGAAGTACGGTAAGAGAGCTTACCTTACCTAAGGTAATAATATAACGTAGTAATATTATAATAGTACGAGATTATAATAATACGACAACTAATTAAAAGTAAGCTTTAATAGATCCGTCTTTTTATTCGGAAAACTAGTTAAAAGAGACCTTTATTATATCCCTATTATTATAGAAAGACGGCTATAGTCTTTAATAAAATAGTACTCATACCTTATATAATTATATATAAGGGCTAAGGAGGGTTTCGGAAATCTAATTACTAAGATATTTAATTATAGCCCTCCGATAGTAGAGTAGTATCTCGGACGATATCGATAGGATAGTAGTACTATTACGGCTTAAACGAAGGAAGAGACGTAATTCTAATAACTCGGTAAATAGATAAGTTTATATATAATACTATAGAGAGAGTCTAAGAAGGACTCGAAGATATAGGAAGGGTTACGGCCTTAGGCTCCGATAAGCGGAGACTACGGAGGTAGCCGTAATACTACCCCCCCCCCCTTTAGAGGCGAGGGCCCGCGAGCTAAGGTAGCGGCGGCGGCGTAGTAGTAGTTATAGCGCGGCGTACTTCTAAGACTTACGGAAACGACTTATACGAACTATAAAAGCGTCGAATCCGGTATCGAACGTCTAGCTAATAAGAAGGTAGAGAACTCCTTTAATATTTAAAGGTTTAGTAACTTAGACGGTTGTTTACGTAGTCGTAGCTACTTAAGTACGACATTAGTAATTCTAGACGGTTATTTAAGTAGGCGTAGCTACTTAGTAATTCTAGACAGTTATTTATATAGACGTAGCTACTTAAGGGTAATAACGTAGCCGGTAATCTAATATATATATCTAACTTCTACTAGCGGCCCTAGTCGTAGGCTTATATTGCTCTATATTAACCCGCGATACGTTAGTTATTAAGGCTAACGCGGCGGAAGACTAAAGTCGATACTAGCGTATAAATAATAATCTAAACGAGCGTATACTATAGGCCTCTACTTACCTAATAGTAGTAGCGTTACGAGCTATAGGCGTAAGTTCCGCTTTTAGTTATCCTATATAATAGCTTCGTTCGGAACCTAGCCTAGTAGTAGTTTAAAGGCGACGTAAATAGATAACTTAGAGTAGTTATAGTAAAAGTTAGCTAGTACTACTATTCTATATTTAACGACGTTTTTAGTAGGCTCCTATATAGCCTCTAAACGCTTATATCCTTTCTAGTATACGAGGTTAAGTACTTAGCGATAATAGCTTACTCTTACTCTTCCGTCCTAGTATACTTTACGTACGTATATCTAGTATTCGTTCTACCTCGTATTCTTTATAGTTAGCGTTGCTATTACTATCTAGGACTATTTCGGCTAGTAGTAGCGGAGCTAGTAATTAGCTAGGTAAGGGATTATCGGAGGCTAGTCGTAGGAGGGCGTTATTAAAGATATCGTCGATCTTAAGGTCCGGTAGGAGCTAGAGGCGGTAGGTACTAGGTATAACCTTAATAACCTTATAAGGGCTAAGGAGCTTATAATCGAGAGAAATTAATAGGCGCTTAGTCTTAATATTCTTATAATTTAAGCGTACTATGTCGCCTACTCGGTAGGGTATTAACGGCTCTTAGTATAGGTTAGCTACGTCGGTTTAACGGGCTTATATAAGGCGGAGTTCTTACTATAACTAAGTATATAGGGTTTTTATTATTTTAGCGAAGTCGGTCGCAGCTTACGCTAATAGTCGCTATCGGTAGGGAAGGAGCGGAAGATCTAGTTCCGTATCGATATCTACGAATCGAGGGTTTCGTCCTATGTTCGCGAAGAATAGTAAGACTCCTATTAATTTAGATACGTAGTTGTTTACTACGAACTCGGCTAGTAGTAGCTATTCGACCTAGTCGTTTTACCGGTATAATATAAATAAATAGAGGTATGTCTCTATTATCTTATTTATATTCTCGGACTAGCTATTAGTCTTAGGGTAATACGATAACGATAGTTTACGTAAGATTTCGAGTAGTTTATAGAGGCGTAACTAGAATACTAATACGAACTATAGACCTCGATTAGAAACTAGTATAAGAGAGAAGCCGTATTATAACTATACGTATCTTAGGAATATTCGCGCGTAGTAGTCTACTTCTATTAAGAGCATAGGGATTAAGTGTTACTCCTTAGTTATCCGGTTAGTTATAGTTATAATGTTCCGGTATATAGCGTAATCTATATAACTCTTACTTACTAGAAGGTCGATAATAAAGTCTACCGTAATATCGGTCTAGAGTTTAGCCGGTATATTAAGTAACCGAAGTAGTAATTAGTACGCTAGGTTACTTAGCTTATTATTGCGGTAGCTATAGTTACGTAGGTACCGACTAATTAACCTAGCTATCCTAGGCTAGAAGAAGTAGCGGTTAACTAGCTTAAATGTCTTCGCCTATCCTAGGTAACTAGCGGCTAGTAACTCGTAATAGGACCGAAGGATAGACGACCGTAGTAAGCCGGTACCTATGTCGTCGTCGTTACCTAGTATATAGAGGCTCTAGGATCCGTACCTATTACGTACGTAAAGCCTACCGTTCTAGGCGCGTACATCGTTAGCTTCGTACTTAATCTTAGCTAGTAAGGGGATTATTATAGCTCCTTACGTAAGTTAGGCGATCGTATTACGGACTTCCGTATCGCCCTTATAAGTAGCTTATATAGCTTAAACTAGAGCTAGTAACGATTCTAGCGCGTATACGAGGAGGCTCGATATATTTAGCTATAGGTACTTAGGCTAGAGGATAGTTTAGTGCTAGTACTATAGCCGTAGATCTAAGGCATCCTTTAGTACGTCTTACGGAAGGTATATAAGGGCGTCCGCCTTACTATTACTCTTACCTAAAACAAAGGAGATAGTAAAGTTAAACTAAGAGAGGAATTTAGCCTAGCGTACCTACTAACGGTTAAGTACCTTAATTAATATAAAGTGCTCGAGATTCTTATAATCGGAGAGGACCTTAATTAGTTAGCCGTCGTCGTTAGATATAAGTTCTAGCCTCTATTCTTTAAAAGCCTTAATAATTACTATTAATTCCTTATTATAGATATTATAGTTATATTCTACTAGCGACATCTTCTTAGAGAGGTATACGACTAGGCGTATAACGCCGTCTAGACCTCGTTATAATAGTACTACTACTATAACGTAGTCCGAGGCGTCGGTCTCGAGAATAGTTTCTAACCCTAGTATAAAGTAGGTAAGGACTAGTACCTTCGTAAAGCGGAGCTTTATCTCGTCGAAGGCTTATTAGTACTAAGGTAACTAAACGAAAGGGAGGTAATAAGACTTAGTCGGAGGTACCTTAGCCTAAGGGTCGCGGTCCGGATCTAAGGGTATTATATATATAAGGGCTATTAAAGGTACGGCTAGTTCCGAGAACTTCTTAATAAAGCGACGGTAGAAGTTAGCGAAGCCGAGAAATAACTATATATCCTTTACGTAGTATTGTAGGGCAAATAGTACTAAACATAGTTTACGGTATAGCGTAGCTTTAGGTCTTAGCGATGTATAGTAGTCGGATTCTTCCTTTTTTAAGGATCTAACAACAACATTACCGGTCGTCGGTAGTACTTAATATACTTTATAGCTACTACTTATTTCTTAATATAATTCTACGCTCGATACCGCGCCCTTAAGGCACTTATATACTTACCTCTTGTGAGGGGGGAACTTCCAAAGGTTCCGATCTCCCGCGGATAGTAGCAGTGCGGACGTACGAGGTAGCATAGGGGGCAAAAAGGGCGGTAAACTGTACAATTAGAGTAAAAGGTAGGGGGGCAAAAGAGGTAGTATTAAGTGCTCTGTACTGTTGGGCCTTATGTGCGTCGGGTGGTGTCTCTGTAGGTCGGTGTCTTAATGATCCTCCGACCTGCATACGAAGCTGAAGCTAGATACAGACTACACGTGACAGTGCGATATTCCCTACTACATCCGTCCCCCTCCTGTAGTGTCTAACCTAGATACTGCAAGAACCTAAACTATACCATTGTGCACGCTTATAGCGTGAAAACCCTCTAGATCTAGCACTAGCGTCGTCCTTTTTAACTTATTGCTAACGTAGACTGTCCCCATCCTCGGGTTTTGCACCTACTACGCATGTCCATCGTATGCATTGCAGCTAAAATAAAAGAAACAAAACAAAAGAAACAATAAAAAAGAAAAAAGAGCCTTAAAACAAGCGCTAGTGCAGAAAACAGCCGCTTCTTATGTCCTGTTCGTACTAAATGTTTCCTAGACCTAATGCGGATTTTAGTCTAGGAAACATTGTAAGCCTATCGCTAAGTACTATCCTCCTACTGCATGTCGCGTCTAGGTACGCGCTTGCTATCCTTGCCGATAAGTAAGTCGGGGACTTCCTAGGGTACTGCGATGTCCGTATCTCCCTGCCTAAGTAGCTTACGTTCCCGGTCGTCTACATCGTTAGGAGCGACTTTAGCTAGTAGAGGTTAGTACTTCTAGAAGTCGGTCGGGTGCTTGTCCTTAGCGTTATAGTACGATCGGTTACCGAACGTATTCCTCTCCGCGTACTTAATGTCCTTATAGTTTGCCTTTACTCGAGCTACAGTCGCATCCCGCTGCTTCTTAATCTATGCCCTTAGATCGACAACATTAAGGCGTATAAGCTTCTCTAGTTCGACGACGACTCTAGGGCTCTCCTACTTCTCGTAAGCAACAAGTGTAGTAGCGATGTAGTTGTTAGGTGTTAAAGACATAGACGTAGGGAAGGCATAAGGAATCTTGCCGTACTTGTTAATAAGCCTAGAGGGTGTCTTCTCGGGGGCGGTCAGGTCTATATAAGCTTTGCGTAGCATCTCCTAGTTACTAGCTTCGGCACACTCGAGAGAACTATCTGCATACATAGCTACGAACTAGGGAAGAATCGTTCGACGTTCGGTCTCTGCCTTAGTGTCGACACTATGCGGCAGATGCGGAACCGTAATGCGAACATCAAATGCCTTGCAAGGAACGTGTTCCTACTTAAGCTTATAGCGATCTAGGAAGTGTTGCGGCAGCACCGTATTATTAATCTTCTGTACTGCTCCGTCTGCGCAGTTATTAGCCCTTATCTACTAGTACTATTCCTAAAAGATCTCCTTCTCGTGCATCCTCTTAACGAGCACCGTGTAGTCCTTCTTGCCCTCGTCTGTTAAGGAGACCGTACCTTAAATCTAGTTAATACCGCGATTCTCTTCGACTATGCGGCTAACCGTAAGGTCGATATGCTTAAAGGTAGTGTTGTCGCCCTTCTTAGTGCTTTTAGCGTAGTATAGGTACGACACTAGCCGGTGCTTATAGTTACCTCGCAGGAGAACATATAGCAGCTAGTATAAAATGTCCTAGCGGATAAGCTGCTAGATCTAAGAGTAGCACATCGTGCGAAGCTATCCGTAGTTAGGCTAGCTATTAATTTCGCGCTAATGCTACAAGTACATATCTATTTCCTTATTAATAATCTTGCAAAGGGCCTTGTCCTGTCCGATCTACGCGAAGAGGGGAATGTTAAGCGTGCCATTTCTCTTAAACTCGTTCTCCTAACCGGCCGTTAAGTATATCGCTTAGCGAGCCTTGTTAAAGAAGCCGTTAAAGTTAAGCTGGCCGAGTTCTCTACGTAGGACATTATTGTCGAAGCGGTACGGCCTAAGGAAGTCCGATAGTCGAGCCGGACGAGCATCCTTAAACTACATCTTGTACGTCTCGGAACCTGTCTTTAGCTAGCTAAGCTTATATGTATTGTACTTAAGGGTAGTAAGTCTAAAGAGCGTATTGTTCTTTGCTATTACATTCCCGGCCTTTACCTTAATTCCGAAGTATCGAAGCAGGTCCCTCGCATAATTGTAGCACAGGAACGTACACTCCTCCTTTGGCTTCGTACTGTCCGGATATAGCAGCTGTAGGCATCGAAACAGCTAGTTCAGGGTAGCAAGACGTTGCGAAAGCGGAAGCTTCCTTAGGCTATTAATCGTGGCGATAATTTAAGGTAAGGCGTCCTTACAATTATAGGTCGTGTTCGTAGGTTCCGTAATAGGCATGCCGAGAGCGATCTATGTTTTAGTTACTGCCTGACTTACTAAGCGAGCCCTTCCCGTAGTGCGAACAACAGGACTCGCGTAGATACTCCCTCCGAGACTAGGGCTGGAAATAGATCTGCCGGAGTATAGTGTTTAGGGGCGGCCGGAGCTACTCTCGGAAGGGGTACCGCGCATAGGAAGACTGCCGAGATTAGCTGGCTTGTCCTTAGTTTTAGACCTCGTGCTTATAGCGGGAGGTGCTTCGATCTGCTTCTAAGTGTTGGATCCAGACGTAATTTCCTTCTCCTTTCCCTTAGGCTTGTAGGGCACTATCTACCTACGACTATCTATGTGCCGGTTATACGTGTTGCGCACGATGTTAATCTACTCCTATATAGGGCGATCGATTCCTCCTAGTTTAGCGACTATAAAGAAGTCCTTAGTAGTGTACTTAGTCCCTCTCGGATCCGAATAACCCTGTCCTACGCCCTAACTATACCGACGAATGTATTCTCGTGAAATAAGCATAGCTACTATCGTACCCTTATCGGACTACGTCTTATACTTCGAAGCCAGCTTTCGAATCTCTTTTGCTATGTTCTTAGATTTGTACACGTATTGCCGCAGTTCCGGGTTCGCATCTATTACGTCCTGTCCCTATTCTTTTGTAAGGGCGTCGTAAATGCCCTTCTTGCGGTTGCGGGTCCTCCTACCATCCGTAGCTGCTACTACTAGCCTCGGATAAGCAGCTGTAATACTGTCCTGTCTAGTAATCCTCCCGGTTCCTAAGGTAATAGGGACCCGGTTCATCCGTACGAAATCCTATATGCCTGCTACAAACTCTACTGCTTTTTCCAATCCTAATTCTAAGGTATTAACGATGTCTGATACTACTCGCTCGCGGTCCGCGTCTAGTATGCTCTTAAGGAGACTCTCGAGTTTTCCTAGCTCTCTAGTGTTCTACGTAGTCGAGAAGGCTATACGCATTTCTTTATTATTTGTTAAGGGTGCGCTCCGGAGGCGAGCTAGGATGTTGTCTATGTCGGTAGTAGTATGCGTAGTTGCGCTCGTTATTAAGGTGTGTTGTGTGCGCTCGGTACGCTCGTATCGTTTCGAAGCTGTTCTTACGCTAATGCGCTCGGGTGGTATGTATGTTGTTTTGCGCTAATGCGCTCGGTTGGTATATGTGTTGTTTTGCGCTAATGCGCTCGGTTAGTATGTGTGTTGTTTTACGCTAATGCGCTCGGTTAGTAAGTGTGTCGAGGGGGGGCTCGTAGAGGATGTTTAATTAGGTCGAAGGTCTACGAGGACGTAGATAAGGTTCGTCTAGGAGGAAAAGGAGTCGTTAGTAGAGGTGCAAGGAGATAGGAAAGAAAGAAGATGTAGTAGATATTGTAGGGAAGTCGGAGGTGTAGAGAAGATTAAGGCTTTTAAGTAGGGCGAGCAGGCAGAAAGCGGGTCCCTTGCTTATTTATGAATTGTATGCGTACTTATGCTCGTAATTGTTAGAAGAGCTCGTAATTGTTAGGAAAGGCCTATAATTGTTGTGTCGGTAATTGTTATGTTAGTAATTGTTAGTTCGTGAATTGTGTGCGTGCTTGTGCTCGTGATTGTTAGAAGAGCTCGTAATTGTTAGGAAAGGCCTGTGATTGTCGTGTCGGTGAATGTTTCGCATCAGCAGTCTCGTGATTGTGGCAGAATGTGCATGATTGTCTAGAAAAAGGCAGCCTAGCCCCTAAATGTCCGAAAGGGTGACTAAGCTTCGTAAATTGTAACTCCCTCCCCTTTAGGGTAGAGAACGTATGTTTGGTACGCTCTGAACAATAGTAGATTATTCGTAGCTAGCAGAGACACCTAGGCAATGTCCTATCCTTCGCAAATGTTTACTAGACCCCTTTCCCTAAATAGTCTGGCAAATAACTAGGCCTATCCGGCAGTACTAGCCTTTAAAAGATGTCCGCCGGTAGGAGGCAACAATAGTAGCTGCTCGCTCGTGATTGTGTGCGTGAATTTGCTCGTAATTGTTCTTCGTAAATGCGCTAGTAATTATAGTGCGGAAGAGTTTGGCGGTGTCGGTCTATTAGATAGATAGCGGCGAGGACGGAGATGATGTCGTGCCGGGGGTCTTGTTATAAGCGAAAGAGCTCACTTCAACATAAGGAAATGTATGTGTCTCTTTAGGTAATAATAATGTTTGCCCGAGAGAGCGAGCGGAGCCTTTGCTAGACTACCGGTCTAGAAAATAACTATAGTAAGCCGAGAGCAGACGTCGCTATGTTTGCCAGACCCTTAGTCTAGGAAACATTTTAATGCGAATTATAGCCGCACTTAGATTCTTAGGTACTGTGATCGTTCTTCCGGGGACAGCGAGGATTCCCTTACCCCCTACATAATGTTCGGAGGTCCGGGAGCCGGTTCTCTGTACTATTTAGCGGCAGAGTCGTCGCCGTAAGGTAATGCCGGCTCTTTATCCTCACTCTTAACACTTGCAAGCCATTTAGGGTTTAAGTCGCTGCGTGTTAGCTCTTCGAGCTTATTAACATAATCGAGGTAGTCTGCAGGGACTACCTAAAGTATATCCCTAGACTATATGCCTTAGAGCTCTGCCTCGTCTAGTTCTATAATCTTGTAGGTACTAGTGTCTAGGCTTATACTTATTACTCGGTAGGGCCCCTTCTATCGAAAGGACAGCTTCTCGTAGGTAGATTTTCGCTCGCCTCTTTTTAACAGCACGAGCTGCCCCTTCTTAAGCGGCTTGTTGTCGATATTATAGTTTATATCCTAGTACTCCTTCTAGGTATCTTGTAGCCTGCGCTGCAGGGCGGTAACTTCTCTAATATCCTTCTTAGAGCAGAAGATCTGCCTTACTCGAGCGGCTAGCAAGTCTTCGGTCGTACGTACTATCTTCTAGTTAATTGTTTTCTAAGTGTTGTACCGCAGCTTAATAGGTAGGACGATATTAAATGCATAGAAAAGACTTGCCGGCGTATATCCTGTAGACCTGCGAACAGTAGTGCGGTCTGCCTATAGTGCTGCGTAGAAAAAGGATCTCTAGCCCTTTAGCTTGCCCTACGTGCACTTTAAGAGGACGTCTAGGATGTTAGGATGTCTACGCTCGACTAGACCGTTCGCTTTAGGGTAGTAGGCGGACATACGACTAAGGTTTGTATCTATTTAAGCTAGCAGTTAAGGCACATCGCCGTAGTTCTTAGGCCCTCTATTAAAGAAGATCTAGTTACAGGCTCTAGTGCGTAAAAAGACGTCTTTAAAAAGAAACTTCGCGACCTACCTTAAGCTCATACCTTAATTCTGCCCCTTGTTTACGATCCTTCCTTCCGGCTATCTAGAGAGAGACTCCCTAGCTATAATAATGCTTCCGGAGCTATCGACATAAACGACGTCTACATGCTACGACTTGCTAACATAGCTATTGTATCTTAGGTGCAGTTCCGACATACTTACTAGTCCGGACGATCGAAGAAGACACTCGGGGCACTTTCCGACGAAATCTCGGACCTACTTATACAGGCCCTGCTAGTAATACCGACAAGCGATCTTTATATAGGTCCCTTTACGCCCTCTGTAGCCGGAGGTAGGGTCCCTATAGAGGGTACGGATAATCGACTTCTGCTTAGTCTCCTTGTCGATAACTCTGTATAGCGGCTTGTTAATTCTTTTCTAATACTACAGGCAGCGCTCCCTAACTAGGTAGCGAGATGCCCGTTTCTTAAAGGCATACTAGCTGTTCCTATTTACTCCTACTAGTCGTCGAAGGGTTAGGAGGTAGTATGTTACATCGCGGTAGAAGTCCGAGAGGAAGCTGTTAATGCTGTTCCGAACAAGTTCCTCTTCTAGATTAGGAGTAATCTCTTCGGCCTCGATACGATTCGCGTACACTACATATAGCGTGCTATTAATTATTTCTTCGTAGTCCTGCTTATGCTCCTTATCGATGTTATCGGACTAAGTACGCAGTCGTCGAGACAGCGCATCTGCAGCAGTGTACAGTCGGCCGGGAACATGCTTTACATTAAAATCAAACAGTCGTATCTATAAAAGCCACCTTGTTATTACTACGTTAGGCAAGTCGGTTAGTAGTTAGTTTAACTGATAGACCAGAGTATTCGCATCTAGCTTAAGCAGGAAGTAAACACCGTAGAGATAGTGCTTTAGTTTCTTTAATGCCTTTAAAACACTAAGACACTTAAGTTTCCCAGCGTCGAACTTTCGCTCGTTCGGCTTCTAGATGCCGCTTTTATACCGAGATAGGTGTCTTGTCTTGTAGTTGTCGACATCTCGTTATATAAGGACTACTCCGAACCTATCCCCGGATGCATTAACAGCAAGGATGATCTGTCCTCCCGAAACGTAGTCTATAGTCTTAAGAGCCGGTGTAGTAACGAGAGCCTTCTTTAATTTCTCTATCGATGCGTTATACTCGGCGGTCTAACACTAGCACACATTAGGCTTTAGTAGATTGTACAGCGGAGCTAATACCTGTGCATACTTCTTAATCTAGATGCGGAAGTACACGACTACACCTAGGAATACTCGAACCTCCTTAGGGTTGTCTAGAGCAGGCTACTCGGTGATCTTAACGACTTGTGCTTTATTAGGGTAACGGCTATGTACATTATAAACGTACCCGACAATTAGTACCCCTGTCGAGAACTATCGCGACTTAAGAGCTGATATAGTAAGTCCGGCTCTCTTAATATCGGCAAGGACTACGTCAAGGTTCGTAACATGTTTAGCAACCTAACGTCGGATGCCGGGCTCGGCTTCCTCGTTATCGTACGTAGTACGTAGACCTTTAACTCTAATATCGTCTAGAAAGGGGCGAGCTCGGTAATTTATGTGCTCCTAAAGGATAGTAGTTATAATCCTTTAGAACTAAGCGACCGAATTCGTTCCGCCTATAGGAATCCCTGTATGCCTAAACAGCCCGAGCAGTGTGTAAAAGGAGGTAAGGTCCTAACAGTGCTCGGCTAGGGGTATTTAGTCGTATCTAGAGAAGAGGTCTATAAGCGAGGTAGTAGTGCACCCTGCGAAGTCTGCAGAAAAGGAGTCTGCGTCCGGTGGCATATTAGCATCCCTTAGCGTAATATAGTTTACTTCTGTAGCTAAGTTAATAAGTCGGTACTTCTTCTCCTCCTTCTTTTCCTGGACACTCTCCCCTTCCGGCATAGGGTCCTTAGCTTTTAGTAGCTTTAGGTTGTCTGGCTTCTTCTGCACGATAAACCAGGGGTTCCGGTATGCACTATAGGATAGCTCGATTACTCTATTACGGGCTCGCTTACTAACTATCTGTATTACTACCTTCTCGAGGGCTGCGGGGATAGGGAAGTTCTTACACTGCCAGGCCTTATGCGGAATCGTGCGGATCTCTACTAGTAGGGAAACATCCTTGTTAAGGCGACCGACATATAAGAAATCCTAAGCAAGAGACTTCTCTCGTCGGAAGAGACAGGCATAAAAAAGCTCGAGTTCTTTCGGCTTTAGTTCGATCGTAGTTTTAAAGCTGTTTATGCGTTTAGGGGTAAGTCTCGAGCCCTTCTCGATGTCGGAAAACTTGGGGATAAGGTACTTGTTGTCCTAGGGGTATGTGCTCGGTATAAGTTTGGCCTTATTTTTAAGACATCTCTGCCGCTAGTTGAAAGTACTACTAGGGGGCTTGCTGCTAGTGTCGTAAATACTACTATTAACGGGTCTAATCTTGTCCGCCTTACGTTTGTACATAGTGTATGCATTCGGAGCGGATCCTGCCTCCTATTCCGTTTTTCGCTAGAGGTAATCTAACTAGAGAATATCTGCCTACTTAATAAGTAGCGACGCTACTCGAGCTTGTGAGGTAGTTTCCTAGACTGTATCCGAGGGATTAAGGGTGTATTTTGCCGAGGTAATGGTCCGGAACTCGTCCTAAGCCCTCACTTTATCCTAGGTGCTAAGGAAATGTTTGCTAGACCCGGGGTCTAGGAAAGGTTTCGGGTCGACTTCGACTAGCAGTCTCGTTCCGGACGACTATAAGTGATCCTCCGGATAGTTAAATAATGCTACCGCGTTACCGGGGTGTCGGCAGCCTACTCGTTTCCTAACTCCTCGGGCTTAGTCGTGTAAAATGCCTCGGTCGGACTGTACCTATCTCCGTATCCCTTAACTCTAGTAAAGGTAATCGTTGTTCCATCCGGTGTCGCGATTGTGTACTCGAGGGACCCGTCGTCGCAGTTTACAGATCTAAGCCGCACCTGTCTAGTCTATAGTCGGCCGAGAAGGAAAGGTGCAGTCTGTGCAACAAGAAACGACGAGTAGGTAAGAACTCCTATAACCTCGATTGGTACCCGCTCTGTAATACCTAGGAAATCCGTACAGCTACTAACCGTATTTATCTGTATTGGCCGGTAGGTGCGTATGCTAACACCTGCTCGCTTTACCGCAGACTAGCTTATAATGTTCCCTTTAGATCCCTCGTTAATTATAGCACGACGCTCCCTGTGTCGTTTTGGACCGACAATGCATTCTACAACGGGCGAGGGTACAATAACATAGTCCCGGTCGTTAAAGGACAACCTTACGTCCTTAGGGTCTTCGTACAGATCCTACATTAGTCTCGGGGGCATAGTAATATATAGCTCCTTAACTATAGGGCCGAGGAAAGCAGGGTTATCGTCTTCTATCTCTTCTACGAACCTATTACGTACATAAAATCTAGAGGGCAGGATATGCTTAGCAGTAGCACTGCTAAGTTCAAACTCGACTCGCACCCCGTAAGAACGAAGCGGCTCGTCTATATCGTACTAGTATGCTGCAGTAGCAGCAATATTGTCCTCCTTAACGATAATCAACAGCCCGGCTTCCTTAGTAGCTATTGCGAAGTCTTCTTAGTTCTAAGCACAGCGCTTAAGAAGTCCCCTAGCTACTGCAGGCGAGGCAGCGAGAAGCTCCCTAACAGGGATATTAGACGGCTGCGCTAGTATCCTGTCGAGCAGCACTTTTTCTATATTAAGCCGCTTTCGAAGGTAAATGTCCCTTCTCTGCGCACCCTTTCTAGTCGCAGTAGGCTTCTGGTTCTTCTTTTTCTTTAGTAGCGGGGGGTTAACGAAGCCCTAAGAAGGAGGGGTAGGATCTAGGTCTATGCTTCTAGTAGGGTCCTAGGTCTGGCTATCGTTTGCGGACTGCGGCTGGTTACCGGCGTCAAATGCACTATTACTAGTAAGAGTGCCCTATGTCGACTGTAAGCCTTCTTTGACTACCTTTATATACTCTTCTGTGTTAGGGATCTAACGGGCATCGATCTTAATAGATACTATCTTCTTTGGCTTCATAATACGACTAGTATTATTGCTCGGCTTAGCGGCTAGCTCCTTTCCCTTAGCCGTGCTCGTTAGCCTAGTCGCAGCGTTCGTAGACAGAGAGTTAGTACGGATCTAATTTATATAGGGGGCACGAGGGTCTCGCTTATTAATGTACACTAGATCCTTAGGAACCGTACTTCTAGCGACGATGTTGCACTAGTTTCTATTTATGTTCGTCGCTAGTGCGGGTCCTGTAGGGGGACCTAAGCCTTAGCCTAGGTAACTAGGTTGAGCTAGTAACGAGGGTGCAGATTTTAAGGTCGGTAGAACAGGGCTAGGAACAAGTGCCGGGTTAAGAGGTATACTCGGTACATATGTCCGAAGAGCAAAGGCAGCTGCAGGTAGTTTATAAGCTAGCTAGTACTTCTTAGCATCCTCGATATTCGCATTAGCAGGCTAAGTAATAGCCCTTCCCTATGCTTTCTCGATAGCAGGAGCTATTATCCGGAGCTTAGGCTAATCCGGCCAGTTCCTAAACTGCACCTTTCGTCTATTAACATTACCTTCTCGTCTGATATACTACTTCTTTTTACTGTCGCGGTGTATCCAGCCCGCACTTAGGAGGTAGTTCATATACTTACATTCGTGAACACTATAACCCGGTTTAAAGCAATAAAAGCATGTATACTTAGAGGCTTCCTGGTAGAAGGGGTTCGAGCTGCTAGACGACTAATAGGGCACTAGTCTAGGTCTAGCGACATTGTACGAGTAGTACTCGGGAGAATTAGGGGTGTTATCGGTATGTAGCGTAGCTATATAAGACTTCGGAAAGTCTCTAGGTAGATTAACAGCTATACGTGCACTTCTCTTAGCTCTTATACGCTTAATCTTAGTAATAGTTATCTTAGAAAGCTTTTTAGACAGGTCTTCTATGTCCGGCAGCTTCTCTTTTAGTACCCGTAACGACCAGACTCTATTGTTCGATGTATCTAGCTTCGGATACCTCTTCTTAGTCTAGTTAACAAGCTAGCTAGTAACCTAGCTCTTACCCTTACCGTACAGCTCCTAGTAAGCTATGCGGCTTGTAACGTACTTAAGTGTCGCATCGTACAATAGAGGAAGCTGAGTACAGGAGGCTAGGTTCGAGACGTCTACTTCGAGCTTGTTTATAATTTCCTGTCCTACCTCGGAGGGCAAGCCTTTAAGGAAGAGGTAGTATCGAGCGACTTTGTTGCACTGCTTAAGAGGTATCCTTTTCGAGACTACTTTAAACGTTATAACGTACTAACGTAGGTTATCCTTCTGTCCGGAGACATCCTAGACTCTTTCCTTTACGCACAGCTCTTCGAGGAAAGGGAGGCTGTATTTATACACCTAGCTATTATAGCACCGATAATAGGAAAGGGCCTCTTCCTTAAAAGCTTCGTAGTTTTCGCCGTCGAAGCCTAAAAGACTCTCGAGCTAAGCTCGAACATCCGGCACCGAGTATCGAGCAGTAAGTCGGATCCTTTCCCTGTTAGGAGTGCGTAATCCTTTAAAGTACGAATCGAAGAAGTCGGCTATAGTCTAGAAGAAAGTCGAGGCATCCTTACTATCGAATGATAGAGCACCAGGCTCTCTAGGAAAGGGTACGCGACTACGGTAAGCAGGGGCTCTATTGTTACGAGTAGCCGCGGTAAGGGCAGTAACAAGATCTACGATGTTTATATTAGTAGGCTAGGGAGCAGGAACTGTACTATAGGTCGCTGTAGCAGCAATCCCTTCGGCTTAAGGGAGAGCCTTATTAGTCGACCCTTTAGTCGAATTAGTCGCAAAGCGAGCTAATAGAATCCTATTGCTATCGCGGAAGGCGCGAGCATCGGAAGGTGCCCAGATAGGGCTATTAGTTCCGGAAGCCTCGCCGGTGCTTAGGGTATTGCGGAGAATCTCCGAGGGAGTATTAAGATAGCTACGACGGGAGGGTCCGTCCGGCCCGTTGTTAGGAGTGTTATTAGGAGACATCGTAATAGCGATGTGCAGCTTAGTGTCGCAAATAGGGAAATAGGAAGCGAGGAGTATAGATATATATTCGGAAGGCGTATAGGAAAAGGTTAGTAAGTCGTCGTCGATACCGGGACGGCGGGAGTAGGCTATTTGAAGCTCTCGAGGGTTTGCTAGACTATTAGTCTAGGAAACATTGTTACTACTAGTAGTGCACTACGGCTGATTATGCCGTTTATATATAGTCTAGGGCTATATTCGATAGTCTCCTTAGTGCGGGCAGGGTGTAACTATACGTTCCGGGCACGTAGGACGGCTAAGTATCTAGAAACTCGAGAATAAGGCAGGATCGATTCTCGTACAGTGTAGAAGAGTCTAGGGTAGGGAAATAAGGACTAGGGATGCGTCTAGGGTCCGTAGCTCGGTATCATTTGTTTACTAGACCCTCTTCCTAATTTAGTCTAGGAAACATCGCATCCTCGAAAGGTCGCACCTCTTAGACTATTCTAGCTAGCTAGAGCCGAGAACTATATATCGCATTCCCGTACCGAGAACCTAGTGTCGGTAGATCTAGGCAGGGCTTATATGCTCCTTAGTTCTAGTGTAGGGTTCGTAGCAATATTATCTGCTATTGCCTCGGAAAGCAACACCGAGGAGCGGTCGGACGATCGGTGCAATAGGGCGACGTTTCTTAGGGTATTCGCGACGCCTACGCTATAATAGCTAATTAGTCTTGTTTCCTATAGCTATTCTATTAAGAGCATAGGACGGCTTACGTAACCGAGTATTCTCCGGTGTCTATTATGTCTATTATAGCTACTACGGCGGTCGGTAAAGTTTTCTAGGTACTAGAGGGCTCTTCTTCTACCCTGTTTTCTCTTTCCTTTCTTCACGAGCGCCCCGCATAGGGTTTGTACTGCACGCCTAGCCTACCTGCCTCGGCAGGTAGTCGGGCATAGGAAAAGCTATGGCAGTACGATTTTGGCCCTGGGAGGCTTGTTTCTACCCTATTTTGAATCCGCTAGAGTCGATATTATCTCCGTAGTAGTGTCGCGTTTTAAGGGCGTGCAGCTAAGCTCGGTAGCGTGGTCGTTCGTATAGGTGTAGGAGCGATAATCTCTAATGTCTATTATGTCCATTATGACTTTTACCGTAACCGGTGCGATATTCTAGGTACTTAAGGGGTCTTTTTCCACCCTGTTTCTCTTTCTTTTCTTTACGAGCGCCTCGTATAGGGATTACCGCACGCCTAGCGTACCTACCTCGGCAGGTAGTCGGGCATAGGAAAAGCTATAGCAGTACGATTTTGGCCCTAGGAGGCTTGTTTTCACCCCATTTTGCATCCGCTGGAGTCGATATCCTCTCCGTAGTAGTGTCGCGTTTCAAAGGTGTGCAGTTGAGCTCGGTAGCGTAGTCGTTCGTATCGGTGTAGGAGCGATAATCTCCAATGTCCATCATGTCTATTATGACTTTTACCGCGACCGGCGCGATATTCCAGGTACTTGAGGGGGCATATTCACTCGCTCTTCCTTCTTTTCGGAGTATGTAGGGCACTGCGGCCCGCCAAATAAGAGATGAAATGCGGTCGCCGCTCGTCTCGCTTACCTTTACCGGCAGGTGGTCGGGCATAGGAAAAGCTATAGTAGTACGATTTTGGGCCTAGGGGGCTTCTTTTTACCCTAAATCGCGCCTATTGTGGTCGATATGCTCTCCGCTATAGCGTCGCGCTTTAAGGGCGTACATCCGAGTCCGGTAGCGCGGTTGTATGCATTAGTGCGAGAGCGCTTTATACCGAGACTCTATGCGATGTTGGTATCCCTTTTTTATGTACTCTTTTGCTTCCTCGGTTTCTTCCTTCTCCTTCTTAGGCTGTATCGACGAGCTGCTCGGCGTAGGGTGTAGGGAATGTGTCGGTGTATTCGTGTATTTGGGGTGTATTCGGTAGTAGATCCAGCAATGTGCACACAGCAATTTGTGCATTAAGGTAGGGTGTATTCGGTAGTAGATCCAGTAATGTGCACATAGCGATTTGTGCATTAAGGTACTTTGTATTTTGAACTTGGACTTTAAACTTGGGTACTTAAGCCTACTACCCTAGCTAAGGGGCAGAGGTATATCGTGATCCTTTCTTCGAGGGAGGGTATTCGTCGTATGCGTTGTAAGTACTCGTAAGGCGACCGGCGCTGTTGTCGAGGTCGTAGCTGCTCCGCACTTCCGCACTGCTGCCTACCCTTTGTATATCCTCCTTCTCCGCTTTCGCGAAGGAAGGAGTCTTACATCGTCTACCAAAATGTGAGGGGGGAACTTCCAAAGGTTCCGATCTCCCGCGGATAGTAGCAGTGCGGACGTACGAGGTAGCATAGGGGGCAAAAAGGGCGGTAAACTGTACAATTAGAGTGAAAGGTAGGGGGGCAAAAGAGGTAGTATTAAGTGCTCTGTACTGTTGGGCCTCATGTGCGTCGGGTAGTGTCTCTATAGGTCGGTGTCTTGATGATCCTCCGACCTGCACACGAAGCTGAAGCTAGATACAGACCACACGTGACAGTGCGATATTCCCCACTACACTCTTAGTGCCTTAGGTTAGTAGTAGTCGATTCTACCTACTATAGTAGGTAGGTGTTTCCTATACTTAAATAGTAGCGACCTTCTCGGGGTCTATACTAATACTATCCTTACCGATAATAAGGCTAAGGTATTTAGTCTTCTATACGAAGAACTCGGACTTCTCGATATTAATAGGTAGTCCGGGAGAGTAAAGCCGGTTAATAACTAGTCGGACGTACTTCTTATATTCTTCGAGGCTATCGCTAAAAACGAGAACGTTATCGAGATAAGCTAAGTAGAAGTCGTCTAGGTATTTACGTAGCGAGTAGTTAATTACTACTTAAAAAGTACTTAGTACGTTATAAAGACCGAATAGTATAGCTAGACATTTAAACTAACTATATCGCGTTATAAAGGCGGTTTTATACTTATCCTCCTTAGTAATACGTATTCGGTTAAAGGTAGCGATAATGTCGAGCTTAGTAAAGTACTTCTTTAAAATAAGGCGAGTAAGTATGTCTTAAACTAACGGTATTAGGTACTAGTTCTTAACGGTAACGGCGTTAAGTACGCGATAATTAATATAGACGCGTAGACCTCTACCTAGTTTACGGACTATAATAACTAGTACGGCGGCTTCGGAGGTTTGTTTGTTTGTTTGTTTGTTTGTTCCATTTACGTCCTGTATGAGTCTATGACTATGTAGGACGGCTGTCTCGCGACAGCAGTCTATCTATGTACAATCGTTGTTCTCTCGTATCTCTTGACCTTAGGGAAAGACCCGTGCCTAGGATAGTAGCAAGCTAGTATCGAAGGTTCTTTAAAATAAGGCGAGTAAGTATGTCTTAAACTAACGGTATTAGGTACTAGTTCTTAACGGTAACGGCGTTAAGTACGCGATAATTAATATAGACGCGTAGACCTCTACCTAGTTTACGGACTATAATAACTAGTACGGCGGCTTCGGAGGTAGTAGGGCGGATTATTTACTTTAAGAGTATATCGTCTACCTATTTCTTTAGCGCGTCTTCTTCCTAACCGGATAGGTAATAAGGTCGACGGAAGGGGAGTAAGGTATCTAGTTTAAGCTTAATATAATAATCGACGCTATCCTTATAGGGTATAAGGGTATCTACTTCTTTACGGCTAAAGGTAAAGGCTAAGTCTTATAGATACTAAGGGAGCTTCTTAATCGTATTAGCGGTCGTCGATTTAGAGCTAGCTATAAACTTTTCGTAATCCTCGATAGTAGTCGCGTAGGTAGACGGCTAGTCTAGGGGTAATAACTAGTAGGTAAAGACTTTAGCGTTAGGGCGGTAAGATATAAGTTTAATAGCGCGTACGCTAATTTCTATTAGTTCGGTAGGTAGACCGCTAGTAATATACTCGATACTAACTATAGAAGCCTATAGCTCTACTTTAGGGTAGAGTAGAGGGGTAATCTTTAGTAGAGTTATATATTAAGGGTAGAAGTCTAGTAGCTTAATATAAGCGTAGTTAATTAACTATACGCTAATAATGTCGCCTTTTACGGAGTATCTTAGTACGTACTCGGCTACGAAAGCGACTCGGCTAGTACTCTAATAGATATAAGGCTCGTACTAATTAAACTAAGGTAATCCGAGTACGACATCGTAGTCTAGGTCTACGACGAACATAAGTAACTATTCGAGGTAACCTAAGATGTCTATAGTAACTAGCGCGTAATACGTAATTCGTTTAGACGTAGACGAGCCGTCGGCTATACTAAGTAATCGTAATAAGGCTAGCGGGAAGTAGTCGAAGCCTTTAGCTACTACTTGGCTAATAAACGAAGTATTTGCGCTAGGATTAAGGTAAGCGGTATATCGTTTACGTCCTTAAAGGCCGACCTTTAGTACGAGGTATAGCTCCGTAGGCGGTTCTAGCGTCTTAGTTTAAAGCGAGGCGTATAGAGAAGACGCCGATAGCTTTAGCTATTCGGTACTAATAGTTTCGAGTCTACCTACTTCCTAGCTAAAGTAGTAGACTTCTCTTTCTCTAACTTAGTAGATAAGTCTAATTCTTCTTTAATACGCGTAGCGCTCGTATTAGGGCGAGGGGCCTAGACGCCCTTAGAGGTAAAACCCTTTATTAGATAGAGGTTATATTAAGGGCGGTAGCTAATTTCTCGGTAGCGGAAATAGTAGTTCTTATCTTAAAAGCGTTTACGCTCTACGTCGGTAAGGCGCGGAAGGTTTAGATACTTATCGGCTTATATATACTTATATAGGTTAGTAGCGGTAGTAGTTAAGTTAGACAACCGCGAGCTACCTCCCCGCTTTAAGCCGCGTTCCTTATTACTCCTATTAGTATCGATTATAGTAGTAGATATAGCCTTAGAACCGCGAGGGTAGTCTACTTTAAGGTCGTCGAAATTAATATCGACCTAGTTATACTACTCTACGAGCTCTTTAGTAGTCTTAATTCTTAGGCTAATAAGGCGTTATCTAAAGCGGAAGTTTAATTTCTTCTTTAAGGCGTCGAGCTCGGAAGTCGGAGTCTAATCTATATAAGGGCGGAGTTCGAGGTAACGGTTATAGAAATCTATAAAGGATTCGGAGTTACCCTATTTAAGGCGCTCTATTTTAGATCTTATATAGTTAGCGCGGTTTAGATCTATATAGTATACGTTTATCTACGCGAATAGCTATTTAATAGTAGTAAAGTACGGCGAGGTTAGTATATTAGCGTAGGAGTCTAACCTAGAAGGTATATATAACTTAAGGAGTTACTAAACGGTACTACCTATATACTAGTAGATAAAACCGAGGGAATCCTTAACGCTCCTAAACTTAGTAGTATTAAGTAGTATATCTATAGATCGAAGCTACTACTTATATCTAGGTTTAGTTTTACCTCCTACGAACTTCTTAGGGTATTAGATACCTTAAGCGATCTTATAACTACGTAATATAGTAGGATCGTAGGTAGTAAGGTTCGAGACGATTAATATAGGTATACTAGAGTAATAGCGGCTACGGTAGTCTTTATTATCGTTACGGTCGCGACGGCGGTTATCGCGACGATTATCGCGGCGGTTATTATAGTAGTAATCTCGACGATAATCGTCGAAGTCGTCCTCGGAGCTAGGTTCGCTATAGCTTAGAAAACCGGAGTTACGAGAAGAAAGTCGGTTCGACTATAAAACCGGTACTAGTAGCAGTCGCGGAGGTAGAGCTATTATAGTATTTACTCGGCGCTTAAGTAAGAGCGATCGGGCTAAACGTTAATAGTTAAATATAACTACTCGCTTACTAAGGGTCTTCTTAAGCTACTTAATATAAGCTCTAAGTACGTCCTATATATCGCTAGATCCCTTAGCTATCGCGAGAGTAGCTTAACTCTACTCGGTATTAGCAATAAGGGAATTAATCTCTTATTTAGTATAGGAAAGGCTCTCTTCGCGCTCCTTTACCGTCTTATATAGGATCTACGCTTAGTTCTTATATTTAAGGGTAAGTTTACCCTTATTATTATTTTTAACTATACGCTAGAGTTCCTTAACTTTATCTAGGGTAAGGCGGTAGTTAACTTAGTAAGCGTCGAAGTAGTGTCGCTAAATCTCGTAGCTCTTATATATAATATCTCGATTCTAGAGTATCTTATTAAATAATTAGTAGATACTACTAACGAGTTAATAGGTTATAAGGGGGTTCTTTTCGATAAAGGCCTTAAAGCGTTCTACGTTTATATTAGCGAGGGCTATAAGAGCGACAGTTACGCTCTATCTACTTAATAGCTCTATATAAACCTTATCTATAATAGTCGGGTCCGTCTAGCTAGTAGCTATACTAAAGATCTAGTCCTTATTAAAGAAGGCTCTAAGGTCGAAAGTAGCCGTATCTATCTAAGGAGGTCTCTTATCTTTCTTTTTATTTAGCTCGGCGTACCGCTACGGTAGGGATAGTTCCTCTCCCTAAGTCTAAGACTCTAGGTCTTCTACTAGGTCTTCCTCGTTTATAATATCGAAGTCCTTTAGTAGAAAGGATCGGCGAACCTTCGCTAGCCTATACTTAGAGGCGCTACGCTTAGGCGAACTAGTATTACTATAGGCTATTATAACCTTAGTCGGTATAGACGGAGTAACTAGTAAGGGCGGAGGTAAAGGCGTAGATAGCGTAGAAGTAATCGAGGGTAGATAGTCGAAGCGGTATACGTAGTAGAGAGGATTAGAAGAGTACCTTCCTAAGTAAGGGTAGCGAGGTACTTTAGCGTTTAGTACGATTACTAGGATATAAAGCGTAGCGAGGCTAGCGGAGTTATAAAAGATATAGGTATATTATAGTAATACGAGTAGTATAAAGTCGATAGAAGTTAGAGGTATTATTAAGTAAGCGCGCTTAGTATATATCGTTTCCTACGCGCGGGCGTTAAGTAGCGAACTAAGGAGCCTACTCGTATAGAATATAGATATATAGGCGCCTTACGATAGTCGGAGTCTACTCGTTACTATTATCCTTACCTTATCTAATCTATTCTACGTATTCCTTATTTCTTCCTTAATCTCTTTCTCGTCTAAGACGGGAGTACGTATACTAGCGTAATACTAAGGTCGTATAGGAATTCGAAGTACGTACTTATAGTAGTACTAGCGGTAAGGAGAATATTCGAGCTCGTACGCTAGCGTAGGATAGGTTTTCCGGGTCTAGAGTATATCCGTATACTTATCGTCGTCTAGAGTACCTAAGTACTAATCTAGCGTACCTAAGTACGGTCGAGTCTAGCGTACCTAAGTACGGTCGAGTCTAGAGCGTATTAGTACGCTAAGTCTAGAGCGCCTATATACGCTATCGGTAATATCGCTTAAGGTATAGTATCGTCCTAAGAGGTACTAAGATTAACTCGGAAGTACTTAGTTCTAGAGGCGCTTACGGCTAAAGTTAAGGCGCCTACGTAATATCGCGATATTACTCCTATAGCTATAGCGTCGTAGATCGGTATAGCTAGCCTATACTATAATCGTTAAATTATACTTAGGGGTATATAAATATATTACGGCTTAAATAGAAGGAAGAGACGTAATTCTAATAACTCGGTAAATAGATAAGTTTATATATAATACTATAGAGAGAGTCTAAGAAGGACTCGAAGATATAAGAAGGGTTACGGCCTTAGGCTCCGATAAGCGGAGACTATAGAGGTAGCCGTAATACCGGTAACCCTATATAGAGTATATATAATTAATAATATACTTACTCTAGGTTATAAGTAAGCTTAATATAATCGCTCCTCTCCCCTTAGGCTTTCTAATTTCGTCTATAAGTAGCTAGTATATAGGGTTATTAGCTACTAAAGAAGGGTTCTAAGCCTAATTATAATAGACTTCCGCCGGCACTAAGGGCGGACGCTTAACGTACTCGTTCTCTAATAAGAGGTTATCCTATACTACTTACCTATATAGAGTATTAATAATAGTATATAGGTCGGGGTCTATATACGCCTTTAATTTTGTTTAGCTCTTATTAAAGAAGCGCGGAGGCTTAGGAAAAAGTAATCTTTACTATAATAGTACTAGTAAAGTAGGCTAGCTACTCCTATAGTTAGAGTTACTAGCGTTAGTTTTAGAGTTAGAATTATAACTATCGTCGTTACTACTATTACTCTCTACTAGTAGTATAGTATACTTATCGTAGTAGTAAGTAACTAGCCTACGCCGCTACTAATACGTCCTATACTTACTTTTTAGGGTACTTCCTAGCGCCGGATCTCCTAGTCTCTACTACTCTTTTATATCGAATACCTATATAGGGAAAAAAACTATAGTACTACGTATAATATCCTACCTATAGATCTCGCCTACTCTAGCCGAATTACTAGTAAAGGTTTATAATATAGTACTCTAGTAGTATCTTCTACTAGATAATACGGTATATACGTAGGATATTAATACCTATATATAGTACGGTAGTAGCTATAAGGATTTAAATAGTAGGATTATCTATATAGAAAACCTTATACTAAAGGGTCTAGTTATAAGTAGATATACTAGACGAATATATCTATATTATATTAATAATATAATAAGGGCTACTAGTAGAGTCCTAGATATATTAGTCTCCTTTAGGGGAGATAGTAGTTATAGTAACTAGCTAAGCCTAAATATAGCTTATTAATACTATAACTTCGATATAACTATCTATAAAGATAATTATATATAGAATACCCTATAGCGTTACTATACCGTTAGTCTTATACCTAGTAATAGTAAAGTATAACTAGGCAAACTTAGAAGCCTTACTACGGATAACTAGCTTAAAGATATAGGTATAGTTAGTATAGTTAATCGAACTCCTATATAGCTAAGTCTACTATACGCTAGCCCTAAGAGACAGAAACTCCTATTAGTAATTATATAGTTCTAAGCCTTCCTTACTAAGGTACCGGTATAACTAAACTACTAGGTATTAGGTAAAATAAGCTATCTTAGCTAGCCTAGCTAGAGGAACTATAGCCGGAAGGACTCGCCCTACGAGTATAGTAATTATAGCTTATTAATAGATACTAAGCTAATCTAACTATAGATATAGTTATTCCGAAGTATAGCCTTAAAGTTATTAGAAACCGCCTATTTAGGCCTAAGTATAATATAGTTATACCTCCTAGCCTTTATATTAGAGAATAGGTTAGGGTTATTATACTTTATAGTAGCTATAATTAAGTAGGACTTAAGTAGGCCGGGGGTAATATAAGTAATATCTTAGTACTACTCTTTACTAAGCTTACTAAGAGGCTCTACCTAGAAGGTTATACTACTAGTAAGTATAGTAAATACTTAGAATATAAGGCTTTTACTAATACCTATATAGGCTATAAATAGTATATCCTAAGACGCGAAGATTAAAGAATAGAGTATATTAACCTACTTATAATAAGGCTTTTAGGGCGGCGTAGTCGGATTTAAAGTAGCTAGTATCTAAGTAAGATCTACTTTAATTACTTAATAGTAAAAAGCGTAGTATCTAGGCTTTCTTATATAGGTAATAAGGGTACGGAGCTTAACTAATTTTATCCCTAGTACTATAGTAATATATACCCTAACGTCTACTATCTCTTCTACCTTAAGAAGGTTATCTAGCTCTTCTACTACTAGTAGTAGTTATAGGAGAGGATTATAAAAGTTGCCCTATAGATACTATTTTAACTACTTATAATACTTCTTCTTAACTATTAACTTAAAGCGTCTAGCGATTTAAGTCTACTCGCTAGTACGTCCTAGCTAAGAGGAATAAGAAGTATATAATCTAGGGTAGAATAGAGGTATCCCTTTAGGGTTAGTAGTTCCTAGGTTAGGGTAATAATAATAGCTATTAGTTATAGCGGAGGAATATAGAGGTAGTCGGCGGACGTTAGGATTAATAGTAGTAAGGGCCGCGCGTATATTTAGAGTCGCTATAGAGTACTAGTATTATATAGCCGTTATTATTAGGGAATATATAGTAGCTTTTAGGACAAAATACGCTTAGAGGGAAAATAAGGACTATATTAGGGCGTAACGAGTAGGAGGGCTAGCGCTATTAAAGTTAGTATATATATATATATATTAGGGTATTTTATAAGGACTTACTATAGGATTAAATATCGCCTACATCGACATCCGCACTTCCATTGCACACCCAATATTGACCCGATTATTACCAAACACGCACTATTCGAAAGCCCTTATCAAGGCCGTTCTAACGAACCCGCATTCACCCCGCTGCCCTTAAAACCTACGCCGCTACTAGAGTTTAAAGATTCACCTTGTTGCCCCCTTTAGGGTGCAAATTTGGACCCTGAACTCCGGGATTTGGCCCCTACCTCCGAAACCTTATTCCGACCTTACCTCCCCTACACTCGAAATATTCCCTATTTAGGGTATTATATAAGAAAGGTTTACAACCTGTACTACAAAACTTTAACACACTATAACACAACTAATACGCCGCCGATTCGGACGCCGTGTAGCCTGTTTAAAAGCCCTCGACGAGAGCTTTTATTCTAGCTATTAAACGCCTGATTTAGTCGAATTTTGAAAGAGCTAAAGGCTAAACAAGAGCAGTGTTCCTAGGATATACAAACATACATATACACTTAGTTCTCTCTACACTAGAGTTACCTGTTGTCCTACGCCGCCGAGAGAGGAAGCTAAAGGAGTAGTGTAGTTTAGTAAGGACGAATTTGCACCTCTAGGGATTAGAGTAGTAGTACTAGCTATATAGCTAGATACTTTATATAGAGTATAGGCCTACCTTTCCCTAGAGACAAAGGTTGTCCCGAACCTGCTACGGCTACCCGCAGAACGCCTCTAAAGCCTACTATAAAGACGCACGTTGCTATAGGCTAGAGTACTTCCTAGAAGCAGAGGTATATTTATATATCTCTTCTCTCCTCTTTAAAGTATACCTTCTCCTATACTCTTGTATAGTAGGGAGAAGAGTGCCCTAGTGTCGTAAGTAGGCTAGGACCCGAACGCGATTAGAAATAGAGACGAACAAGCAGCCCTCTCGGCGTAAGACTGCTAAGCCTCTTTTTAAACAATAAACAACAACAACAAGACAATGTCTACCGAGACGGAAATGATAGACGCAAGCACAGCCCCTTAGACTCTAAAAGCTACGGCTAGAGGGGACGAGGAAGTTACGTTTAAGTCTCTTAAAACCCTGCCGTTGCCGAAGGAACTACTAAAAAGAACCGGCATTCCTTTCCTACCTAGGAAAAGGTAAAACCCCTTCGAATTTAGTAGCTCCCCGACTCGTAGCCCTTCTCTCGGAAAGAAACAAACACTCTCTCGTACGCCTACGAACGAGAAGATCCTATAAGCCCGACAGCTACTAGTCGAAGCGGTAGGGGATCTAGGTAGGATTCTAGAAGAACAAACCCGGGTTCTCGACCTTCTCGAAGTCTTTCGGCACTTTACCGAGCGTATAGACTTTAAGACAACGTCCCAAATCCTCGCAAAGCAAGTCTCGAACCTAGAAACGATAACAAAGAAACTAGTAGCATAGGCGAAGAAGCCTACTTTCGTAGACGTTATTAAGGGAGATAGCGGATCCGCTGCCTCTACCTCTACCTCCTTAACAACAAAGACAACATAATAACAACAATAACAATAACAATAGTAGACGACCGTCTCCCGGAGGGCTAGCAAGCCGAAAGAATAAGCAGAACCGATGCCTCTTATCCTTGTACTAAAGGATAAAGAGAAGGAACTCGATTAGATCGCAACCCGAGACAAAATTAACGACGCTCTTAAAGGCGAAGACTAAGAGCTAGCTGTCCTTACGATAAAGAAATTAGTTCGGGGTAACATTGTCCTAAACTTTGTAATAGAGAAAGCCCGCTAACGAACGATCGATAGCCTTACTAAGGTTACCGATATCGTAGGCGAGGCATAGGTAATAGAGGACTCTCTCTAGCATAAGGTCGTAGTCTACGGCGTCTCGACCGCGAACTTTAATACGCTAACGGGCCTATAGGACATTTAACGAGAAATTAAGACCTTTAATAGAGGTCTTAAACTCGCAGGCACCCCGATTTAGCTAACAAACGAAGAGAGAAGAAGGACTCTTACTAGGGCGACAGTTCTAGTAGGTTTTGCTACCGAGGAAGAGGCAAAAAGGGCTATTTAAAACCGTCTATACGTAGGCGCGGACAGCCTAAGAGTCGAGAAGGCAAAGGATCGTATACAATAGAAAGGGAGGCCCCTAGAACGTTCTACATGTTAGAACACTCTCTACGGATTTTCTACGTTAATCTTAACCGATCTATCGAGGCTATAGAGTCTACCTTAGACGTCGCGGTTAAGTAGAAAGCCGACCTTCTACTAGTCTAGGAACCGTAGACTATAGAAGACCCGATAACAGGCTACAAAAAGACAAGATCTATCGTATACCGGGATTATAACTAGCTATTCCTAACGACTACGGATTCGACGATCCGGCTAAGAACAATACTATATATTAGCATAAGACTTAATGTTAATATCTCTCCTATTTTATTAGACGACAGCGACATACTTTCCTTTGTTATTTTAGACAAGAAGGGCAACAAGATCTAGATAGTTAATCTCTATAACGAGAAGGACCTTCGGGATACCGAGAACCCGCAAAACCGACGAATAATAGAGAGAAGCCTTTACTCTCTACGTAACACGTTCCTTCCAAACACTCTACTAGTAGGAGACTTTAACCTTAGATACCCGTCCTAGGATCCGAGGGGAAAGGATACTACTAGTGCCCGCGAATTTATAGAGTGGATAGAAGACTAGGGCTTTACTCTATGTAATACGATAGGTGTCGGGACCTTCTATAGGCCGCACCTAGACGCAGAGTCGGTCCTAGACCTTACGTTTACAAGAGGATCCTTATCTACGAAAGAAATCGACTAGAGAACGATTCCGATAGGCTTAGACTATAAGGCTATATCTATAGACCTTATTAGCGCGCAAGATCGAGCCTAACAGAAGAAAGTAGTTCTAGATATAGCTTCCGCGGATTAGGAACTGTTTACAGATCTCCTAATAAGCAAGGCGACGTCTATTAACTATACAAACTCCCTCGACGACATCGCAGACTCCTTTACCTCGTGTATTACCGAATCGATGCGGGGAGCAATCCTAGAGAAAGTAGTACACGCCTGCGCAAAACCTTAGTGGAATAGAGAGCTACGCACGCTACGCCGTACAATGTCTAGAACATATAGACAGACCTTTACCTACGGACGTACGCCGACGCTAGACGAGAAAGAGGCGTATACGAGAGCGAGAAACGAGTACTTCTAAGCTATTAAAACAGCTAAGAAGAACTACTAGAACGCTTTCCTCGAAAAAGAAGACTCGAAATCTATCTTTAAAGCTATGTCCTATACTAGGAATAGCAGCCGAAGACAGATACCTACAATAAACAACGAAGATTCTTTTAAGGGGAAATGTAAGGCCTTCTCCGAAGCCTTATTTCCGCGCCCTCCTGCCGAGGAACCTCTACCTAGCCGTTAGGAAGCGTATATAGCTAGGGATTAGGGCTAGACTACGCTAACCGAAGAGGAACTCGCTGCCGCCTATAGTACGAAGATAGTAAAAGGAAAAACGCCGGGCCTAGACGGTATTACGTAAGCTATTATTAGTAAAGCGTACGGCGCTATTCCTATTACCTTTCTACGTATATATAGTAGGCTACTCGACGAAGGACACTACCCCCGATGCTAGAAAGTTGCGACAGGCGTAGTTCTAGCAAAGCCGGGAAAACTAGACTATTCGGTCCCTAAGGCCTACTAAGTTATCTCTCTCCTAAACTGTCTCGGTAAGATTAGCGAGAGAATACTCGCAAAACGCCTAGGGATTATCGTAGAGACGAAGCCCCTTCTATACGACTCGTAGTTAGGAGGGCGAAAGAAGAAATCGGCTATTAATACGGTACTTCTCTTAACGAACGAAATCGAGGAGAATCGAAGAAAGAAAAAGAAGACTTCGGTTATCTTCCTCGACGTAAGAGGAGCATACGACTACGTTGCAAAGAACCGACTGTTAAGAATAATAATCTAGTTAAGGCTTCCGCATAGCCTTATACGTTAGGTTTAGTTGTTTATAAGTAATAGACGCCTACGAATAGTATTCGACGGATAGATATAGGAATTCTAGGACGTAGAGATCGGCGTTCCGCAAGGCAGCCCGATGTCTCCTATCCTCTTTCTTATCTATACGCGCGACATATTCTTCTCGCTATAAGGAGTTACTCCTAGTTCCTACGTCGACGACATTAGACTATCTACCTCGTCTACGTCCCTTAAGAAGAACTCTAAGGTACTAGAACGTAAGGCAAGAAGGCTAATAGACCTAGGAAAGAAGAACTCGATTACTTTCGACCTAGCAAAGACAGACCTAGTATACTTCTTAAAAAGGAAAGGGTCCGATTGCCCGGTAATTCTTCTAAACGGCGATATTGTTCGCCCGGCAAAGAAAGCGATAAGGTAGCTTAGGATTTAGCTAGACGCCGGTCTTACCTTTAAGGAGCATATTGCAATAAGATCGGCACAAGCACAAGCGGCATTCTATCGATTAGAAAGACTAGCAAATACCGAACGCGGTCTATCTTCTATATCGTTAAGAAAGATCTACCTAGCCTACGTTACTATAATAGTAGACTACGGGGCCCTAGTTTAGTAGCGGTCAAAAAAGAGTATAAAACCTCTAGTATCTCTATAAAGTAAAGCTTGTAGAAAGATCCTAGGCGTTTTCCGTACCGCCCTAAACGTCCCGTCCGAAGTAGAGTTAAATCTCTTCCCCCCGGATCTACGCCTAGAGAGACAGTTAATTTTATACTCTCTACGCGTAGCAAAGCTACCTAAAAACTACCCCGTAAGACTCGCTATCTAAAGCGCGCCTTCGGATACGTAAGAAGTCCGACACGAGGACTCGAGAGAGATACTTCCGCAAAAACGACAGAGAATACAGATACAACTACTCTATTATCGACTCCGACAATATAAGCATTTCGTAGAACACGAGAGGGCTAACTACGCAAAAGACGATCTCTTTAGCGTCTAGAAAACCCGATACGAAATAGCAAGATAACGGGAGATTAATAAGGTACCTAGGAATATAAATAGCTACCTTAGTCGATTTCTATAGAGCTCGCTAGGAAAACATAGAATAGGAGGAAGACGCGCTTTAACTAGTGCCTTCTATACTATCCTATTAGGATACGGATACCTAAAGTCCTATCTCTATCGCTTTAGATACGTAACGACGCCAGACTGCCCTTGCGGACGACGAGAAACAGCAGAACACCTCGTATGTAGCTGCCCTATCTACAATGTATTTAGGCTACTACTGCTACGACAAGCACAATCTCTACTAGAAATAGTAGAAGATAAGGAACTCCGGAAATACCTTACTACCTTTCTCTCGGATATAAAGATTGCTTCTAGGTCCTAGCACCTAGCAAGAGGCGAAGACGAGACCGTCTAGCCTACACTCCTTTTACTTTTCCTTATTTGTCTTTCTTTAAAGTCCTTCGATACTAGCTTGCTACTATCCTAGGCACGGGTCTTTCCCTAAGGTCAAGAGATACGAGAGAACAACGATTGTACATAGATAGACTGCTGTCGCGAGACAGCCGTCCTACATAGTTATAGACTCCTATAGGACGTAAATGGAACAAACAAACAAACAACAAACAAACAAATATCGCCTAGTTAGTAGAGTAAGATATTATATAAAAGGTATTAATTTTAGTTAGTTTATAGCGCTTAGAGGGCTAAAGTATGTAAAACTAGCTTAGATCCTATATAGAGTATTCTCTTATTAGTCCGTACCTCCTATCTATACTACTTTTAGAGTAAGGTTAGAGTCTATCGGGGCTAGCTATAACTTAAAACCTCCCTACTTACGTACTACTATTATACGTAATAACAATAAGAGAAAACACTCTATATAGTAGTCCTAATCTATATAAGATAGGATATAGGCGTATTATATATCTTCTTAATTCGTAGTAGGGTAGTTTTTCTAGTAGCCTAAGGTAAATATCTCCTACCCTAGCTAGCAATACTAGACCCGTAGATAAGTTTATTTAGTGTCGTAGGTAAGTTCGGTCGGTCGTGTTGTTATAGGCACTTGAAGTTCAAGGAAGAGATGGAGGCGGCTAGACGAGGTGACGTGCGGTGAAGCGTGTCAAATGGACGGCGTCACGTGATGTCAAAATCTGGGAGCTTCCCTCCCAGGTTTTGACAAGCGCGTCCTGCTTACGTCAGCCAGTCACGTCTTCCAGGGCACATTTCATGAACACAACACAACACGACACGGCATGCCTCTCCCTCCCATGACACGACATGAATCCTTCCCAGCATGAATCTCTCTCAGCATGAACCCTCGACTCCGACAACTCCCGCTCGGTCACAGCTTCACTCCTCCGCGTCCACGCCAATGACCAACAAGGACGCGGCCGACGTGGTGAATCAGCTCAAATACAAGATCAAGCGGAACGAGCAACGGGCACGTTCGAACCATCGCGCCGACGACGGGACTTCTGCCGCTTCGACACCGTTGGACAGACCGGCCGGGAGAGAAGGTGCGGGATCGGTGGAAGCGTTGGCATCGGCGGCGGAACACGACAATGAACACTCAACGCGGCGGAGGAGGAGCAAGAAGACGCAGAAAGATGGGCTGAGGGAGGACGATGGTACTGGGAGGAAGAAGAAGACTCAAGGCGATGGGTTGAGGGAGGACAGGGATACTGGGAGGAAGAAGAAGACGCAGGACGATGAGCTGAGGGAGTACGATGACACTGCAAGGAAGAAGAAGACTCAAGGCGATGGGCTGAGGGAGGACGAGCACACTGGGAGTCGGCACCGACATCAGCCTCCGCTACAGCAGAAGCAATACCCTCCTCTCACATTGCCGCCACCAAAGCCCGACTTCACCAGCGTTCAACATCAGTCACGACAAGAGCCGCCAGCAGATCGACCTCGAGCGCACGACGGCCAGCAGCACAACCAACCGGAAGACTCCACGAGCGAAGACGAAGACTCGGAATCTGGCATAGCCATCAATGAGATCAAAAGCTGGTGCTCCTTTATGGGCCGGGCATTGTCGTTGCTTGTGCGAGGGGCGGTGTGGATTCTCTGCGGCATAGGGATGGCGGTGTCTGCAATAGCGCGGAAGTGTCGAGAGTGGTGGAACTGCTCGGGAGGATCTCACATCGAAACCACTCCTCCCGGTGTGGAGGACGGGAGGATCGCAAAGAAACAGAAGGGCGTCAAGGCTGAGAAGACTGCAAGATTGCTACTATTGGAAGCATCTCCACTACCACCACTACCACCAGCACCACTACCACCACCTCCTCCACCCCGAGAACTTGATCGTAAGGAAACTCCTCCCTCGGATCGGCTGCAACACCAAGAGACTGCCCTGGATCCGCCTCGATCACACCAGGAACCTTCTTCATCTCGCGGGCAATGCACCTACCAGTCTCCACGGCTTCGCCGTTTTGCATGGCGTCTCGGCCAGGTACTCTTCGTCGCTCTCCTAGTGTGGATCTTCTGGATCTTCTCGACACAAACCCTTCCATCTACCTACGATCCCCATCGACCACTCGACGACCTCGTCGACGCCACACACATCACAGCCACCGCGCTGGAGAAACTCGTCAATACGGCGACCGAAAGGGCAAAAACCCGCCTGTTCGCCTGCCAAATGATCGAGTCATCTGCAGAGATCTACCGCCGCCCGCGCAAGCACCCCGAGTTCACGTTACCTTGGGCGGAGGCGGATGGACATTTGGGATGGGGATGTCCGATGCCTGACTGGCTTCGAGCTTCGAGCTCGGGCAGGAGAAAGAGAGTCAAACGGCCCAAGTCGCCACCTGATGAGGAGTTGGGGCGTTTGGGAGTGCAACTGGCGGGTGAATTGTGGTATGTTGTGACCCCGTCCTTCCCTTCGGTTTGGACAGTTTACTAATGCTAAAACCCTCTTGTACAGGAACATGACCCTTCTCCTGCACCGCTCCCACACAGAATCTCTTGTCGCCGCGCAAGGAGCCGCCCACCTCGCCTCCCAAATCGAAGAACAGGTTCGCCAACTCGGCCTCTGCAGACACTCCGATCCCTGGTGGCTACGTCGTGTTCGACCCGCCTTCCTCGCCGGCACCCCGCCCGACTCCACCTCGCTCCTCATCCTGAATTCCAAAATCTCTCAACTCAACTCCTCCCTCTCGACCTTCACCGCGTCCCACTCCTCCCGGATCACCGACCTCGAAGTCAGCGCTACGCTCTGTCTGCATCGGCTCGGCGCATGGCAAAAAGCCTCGCGCGACCGGAAACGACCGAAGATCAAACGACGGGATGATCTACGTCGGGAAATCGAAGCCGTGTGCCGGAAATTCGACCGGAGAACGAGTGACAACAAACCGGGGTCCAAGGAAGGGGAGATGGAGGACACTTGGGACAGCGGGAAAATGGAGCAGGAGGAAATGGAGGCCCGGCTCCCGCCTTTTGCCCTGGCGAAGAAGAGGTTGGACGAGGCGAGCAGGGTTCTAGCGAACATCCCCGCATCGTCTCGCCGGTCGAGCAACAGCAACAGCAATACGTTTCCTGCCCACTCGTGGATCTCTCCTATAGCATCCGGGACCCGACACCCTCGATGCGGGATTCTCGGCGCGCCGGAGGTGATGGAGGAGGAGGAGAACGAGACATTGCTCGGAATCTGGCGTCGGATGGTGGAGTTGGCTGTCAAGGCGGGCACGCTGGTGCATTTGGGGCCAAAAGACAGGGCGCCCGGGGTGGGAGGAGGCGCCGGGTGAGATGTTGTCGGGGTGTTGGAGGAGCCTGAAGTTTCGAGACGTGGAAGTGTATGTGGGTGCTGCTCGAGATGATCCGGCAACCAGCACCACGGTTCTCTGTGTACTGTTGTTCATTCCCAACCCTTGGGTGCTCGGTGAGTTTGCGTTGATTCCCATGACAGAAGGAAACCTGGAGCGCTGTGGTTGGAACTAGGCGAGTGACTGAATGGAAATGACCCGACACAGGAGAGGGTGCAGTATGGGATTTCTCACAGGACAGATACTTGGACGGATCGACCGTGAATCATGTTCTCATTCTTTTCTACACCGCTCTCCGCTCACAGTCTCCAACAAAGACGGACGTCTCCGCAGGCTCCTCCACCTTCCTCTCCACCTTGATCCGTCCAAACCCGTCCACTGCAGCATCATGGACAGCTCAGACGCCGAGAGCCGCAGCTCACACACAAACAACGACGAAGATCATGGCTCCAATACAGGGTAGATGCTCCATGTTTGACCGAAACACGCACCCAACGCCTTTCTTCCAAGCCAGCCGTGATCCATCCAGTCCAGTCCAATCCCACTCCCAACAAGCCTCTCCCTCCATCCCTCGGACCTCCATCCCATTTGACCCATCCACACCAGCACCCAGCGTCCCACCTCCCCTCACCCAGACAACCCCCACCACCACCACCACCTCATCCCCATCCTCCTCCCTCCCTCCTCAAACACACAACCACACCGCTCCCCCGACCCCAACCACAACCAACACCCCCACCACCACCGCGACGACAAACGCCGCCCCCGCCAGCGTCCTCGCCTCCCTCGCGTCCTCCGCCGCGCGGAACGCGTCCTTGACCGCTTCGGCCGCGAGGGCGCGGGCGTGCTGGGCGTCGACGTCGGCGCGGTGGGAGGACGCGGTCACGGCGTCGAGGGACTTGAGGAGGGCGGGGATGTCGGGTTTGGGAGGCATGGTTCGTTTGGCGTTTCTGGGGTTTTCTGCTGGGGAGATGATTTGGAGGGTGGAGAGCTGTGAGAATGGGAGATGATGTCAGTGTGAGGACGAGGGAGGAAGAGAGAGAGCTGGGGGAAAGTTTTACCTAAACGGACGATGATGTCTGTACGGAGATCGGTGCTGGTGCAGTTGTTTCGAGAGTTTTGTGACTTCTTCTTCTTTGTTGTGCTAGACGTAGAAAAGGGAGTAGAGACGCTGTTGTTGCTGTTGGTGTAAGACGAGGAGGGAAACGGAGAAATTGGAAGAAAGCTCTGGACGTTTTGTTGCGAGGTTCGCCGACCTTTGCGGCACCCTGCATGATCGCGCCTGGGACACAAAGCAAACGAAGGTGGAAGCGAGCCTGGTGTGTGTTCGTCGTGATCGCCGCGGAGTCTTCACTTGAGAAAACTTCGCACTGCTCCGATCGATCGCAGTACGCTGTTATGAAGAAGTGTACGGAATTTCCTCGACTTCGAAAGGAAGATGGATTGTAGAATGGCTGATAGAGCTGCTGCGTTAGGAGCAGAGAATGATCAGGGCGCTTTGTTGATATCTGGGTCCGTCCGGGGTCGGAAGGGAGGTGGAGGCAGCAAGCGGGATGGTACCTGTGTGAGTGTGCGTATGTCAGGGAGGTCATGTACCATGGGTTTTCTTACGAGTCACGAACATGATGATTTGTCTGTCGATTGCGGGCCATGGTATATACCTTCAACAACCCCGGTTGCAGGGCCTGTTCTTTCCCGCTTGCGACTAGCAATCCAGCTTCTCTCGATGCGAGCGTCGTCTGCTGTTCTCCAGTTCCGCTCTCTCTCTCTCTCTCTCTCTCGTTGCTCTCGTCCGCTTAGTCGCATCTCACTCAACTCTCCTCTGACATCTTCGCAGTCGTATCGTCCGCGGCCACAAAGATGCTGCGTTATGACGGTTAGTTGTCGTGCTTGCGGGTGCTGAGAATGGGGTGATGTGCGCCGAACGGAATGATGCGGGCCGACAGCTGGCCTCGACGTTAAGGATGATCATGCTCGGAGAATCGGCATGTGGCAGCAACCAGTCCTTCTGTATGATCGGAGGCTTGTAGTCCTGCCTCCGCACCTCCCTTCAAGCCATCCAGAATCCCAAGGGCAGTCTTCATGATCTCGGTCCTTGAGCGCCGCAGATCTTTTTGCACATCGACATGGAGCTTCGACAGTTGAGGTGCCCTGGGCCCGCTCGCTCATTGAGGTGGAAGGTGATGAGAACTCGCCGCAAGTCTGCGACAGAGGGTGTGAGATGTTCCGCGGCGTTTTGGGTGATGCTGTGAATCGGAGAGGTTCCGAACTGGTACGTTGAAGCGCATGGACGTCACGGATGGACCGGACTTGCTCACATCGTCGATGGAGGAGGTCAAGCGTTGTGGTTTGTGCTTTGGCCTGGATGGATAATCAGATCTGCGGTTCATCTCGTCCACGGTCGCGAGACCTCTCGATCACAGCTTGCTTGACGTCTGAGACGACCGCGCCCGAGATTCATTGATGCTTTGAGCTGTGTCCCATTGTACTGCTGCGTATATACCATTCCCAACCATCTTGCGCTCACTGCCAATTCCCGTCTCTAATCCGCAGACCTTCACTTTCTTGTCATCATCTCTTCCCGATGTCTGTTCAGCAACCGACGACTCCAAGTCTCCTGCATCCTCCTCCATGCCCTTGATCCTTCTCCGCGCCTCCGCCAACTCAGCCTGCTGGCGGTCCACCGTGTCCCGAGCCTTGGTCAATTCGGCAGCCTGATAACATATGGTCTTCTCCGCCAGAGTTGCCGCAGCCAGCTGGACCACGAACATCTGCTCCACCTCCGCTATCTTGGTGCCATGTTCCAATTTGTGTTGATTGACCATCGCACGGGCCTCGGTTGCCTCCTCCTTACGATCGCATTCGAGAAGGGTAAGTGCCTCTTCTTTGGTGTAGGTGGAATCGTGGCGCAAGCAGTTCAAGATTGTAGCAACACCTACTTCGACAAGGTCATCACGACGGCGTTTGTGTGGTCGTTCGTGGGGTCGGTCGAGTAGTTGGTCGAGTGGTCGTTCGTGAGGTCGATCGTGTGATGGAAACATGGCGGCCTTGGTGAATGGAGAAGCACTGCCCTTGGCGACTGAGCGACGTTCAGCTTCATGATCACGTCTGAAGTACACACGTTAGCGACAGGGTTCCGCATAATTGAGCATGCGACACTGCGACGTACGCCGAATGTTCATTAAGGAAGGCAGTCGGAGGGGACCAGCAGAGAGGGCCCGGCGCAGGGCACATCCTATTCGTCCGATCGTGAAGCTGCCACCGAGTTGCATTGCGAGGTCCATCCTGAAGTCAGCGTGCGTGCGTGTATGAGATACGAGATATCACAATGGAAGTTCTCTTGGTAGGTCGGCGTCACTCGGTCTGTCGTCGCCCCTTTGCGTCAACATCTTCGGCCGATTGATGGCAACGACTTTGTACAGGCCGCGATATTTGCAGGCACACCGCGCGTGATGCAAGACCAATAAAAATCACCGGGGCCAATTCGTCTTCAAACCGGCCTGCCAATTGGAGACCTCTTTACGTTGAGGAGGGCTTTGTGCGTAGACAGAATGTGGGCTTTGCGAGACCAATTTCTAACCGCGTATGACTTCTTGATAAATGCAGATGGATGACTCCCTCCTTCCGTGTGCATCCGAGGCCCTGTCGCCATGCAGAACTGCTCCGGGTTCACGGCTTACGTCCCTCGAGACATGTTGTTCTGCCTTGCACGTCGAGACCGCCGCTTAGTTATGACAAGGACGGATTGTAGCCTAAGGCTTTCGTAAAATGTAGTATACTTCTTATATAAAGTATACTACATTTTACGAACTTGTACACATAGTAGTTAATATTAGTGCTAATCTCTTTAGTAAGTAATATAGATAGTTATATAATAAAAAAGAACTAGAATACGGGCGGGGGAGTTAAGTATTAATAAAATATAGTATACTTAGAAGAAGTTAGAATATAGCCTAAGGTACCTACAAAATATAGTTAATATATTTAAGTACTTAGTAGTAGTATATTACTATAGGTTCTACTCTACTAGAGTCGTTACGTCTACTATAATATTACTATATACCTCTTTCTTAATACGCTCCTTACTTCCGCTTCTAGTCTAACTTACTCTATACTATATCTTACTTCCGCCTCTCTATTCTCTACTTAGCTAATAATTTACCTTCTTAATCTCCCTCTCCTATTACTTATCTATCTCTCTTACTTCTTACTTAGCCCTTACCCTATAGTCCGCTCGCTATAGCTATAGTTATCCCTTTAGCTACTTTAGGCTTTAACTTTTTCTTCTTCTTAGACGAACTAGCTAGGTTCTTAAATTACCTCTATTACGAGCGTAGAGGCTTAATATAATATTATAAAACCTTCTAACGCCGGCCTAGGATTATATCCTATATTATAGTCTAAGTTACTACCTTAATTCTTAAAATCTTAAAATCTTATTTTATAAATATTACGCTTAGTAAGCGCTAAACACTTATAACGTCTACGTCTCTTCCCCGTAATATTATTATTCTTCTTCTTTTTAATACCCTTACTACTCTCTCGCTATACTACGCGCTACTCTTAATATCGACTACCTTCGAACTAAGATTAAGCTTCTTCTTAGGGTCTCTAAATAGACCTACGACTATAACGGCCTATCGTTATCGCTACCTTAGGTACTATTACCTCTTTATATAGTAGTCCTTCTAACCTTCTTCTTTACCTCTTTATCGAACTTCTTTAGTTCTTAAACGTATCTCTTATTTTAAGCTATAATACTAAGTTCGATTATTATAAGAACCTACTAGACGCTATTATACGTACTAGAGTCTATCCGGACGCTCTTACTACCGACACCGACCTCGACGCGTTTACTATACGCGAATCTATTAATATTATATCTTAAAGCGATAGTAACGATACCTCCCTTCGAGTAATATTAAGTACTCGTACGCCTGTCTCGTAATTACTATTTATAGCTCGATAGCTATATCTTCTACCGTCTACTAGAGGTAGAGCCTAGCTCCCGTATCTATAAGACTTTATCCTTCGATCCTCGTAGCCGCTCCTTATAGTAGTAACGATTACCTTACTCGTAAGACTTTACGAACGCTACTATATACCTTCGTATAGCTTAATAGCCTCTATAATCCTTACCCTCTACTAGAGGTAGAGCCTACGGCTCCCGTACTAAAACTATTACTAGAATCCCTATCGGAATCTATTAAATTGCTTAATTATACTAACTCGTAGAGATTTCTATACCTCGTATAATAATAATAATACCCCTTACTCGATCCTTATTCCGAGTATTATCCCCTTATAGTAGGTAAGGACTCTAAGCCTATCGTATCGACGACCGACTATCCCTTACCTCGTATTATACCTTCGAAGGTTTAGACTAAGGCTTAGCTCTTATACGAGCTCGCGGTCGCGAACGAACATATTAAGAGCTTAGAAACTAAGTTACGTAGATATAAGATTAGCCTCGCTCGCGCGTAGTAGGCTATCCTTCTATCCTTACCGCTAGTATTACCGGCGTTAATATCTCTTCGCCCTACTTCTCCGATTTAAGCCTTATTGCTATACGTATAGTACTTTAAGCCTCTCTCGTAAGAGTAGAAGAAGTACTATATCTAGCTTAATATCTACTTTCGTTATCGCTAGTATAGCTATAATAGCTACTATAGATCCTATCTAAATAACGACTAGAGAGTATACTTACGCGAGCTAGCTTAGTTAATAATAATACCTTCCGCGGCTACTTAGTCGTCTAAACCTCTAGTAGTTAAGCCGTCGATAACGACGACGCTAACCTCCGCTCCGAAGCCTCGTCGTTCTCGTACCTTACTAACTAGTCGTATATCTATACTTAAGGCTTAGCTCGAATTACTAACTTCTTAGTTTACTACTTTAGAGTAATAGCTAGTTACGTAGAAGGTGCTACTATTAAAGTTACTACTATTTAATACTATTAAAAAGAGCTAGATAGCCGTTACGAGTTTACTAGCCGCTATACTAGTAGTAGTAGCCTTACCGACTATTATACTAACGTTAACTATACCGGTAGTCGCTCTAATACTATAGTTATTACTAATACCGCTAGTCGCTACATCCTCGCCGAGTATTACTCCGACCGTCGTCTTAACGATACTAGCCGCTCTACCTTAGCGTACTCTACGTTCTCGATAACGTACTAATCCTTAGTAGCTCTAGGCGCTCGTACTATCCGCGGACACTCTAAGCTATCTATAGCGCTCGACTATATAACTAGGCTATACGCCGAACTAGACGTACTAATCCGTCTATAGTACTAGCCTTTACGGGCACTACTTCCTTCTCGTCCGCGTAATAGAAGTAGGAGTATAGGTATTTATAGCCCCGTCTTAATAATAGCGACTTACTATTTAGCGTAGTCTATTAACTACTCGTACTTCCGAGTATTATCTTAGTACTTCTTAGGACGCCCTATACCTTAAGCGATAAAAGTAGAATATATCTATTAATTACGGCTATTTATTACTATAGCCTACGTATCTATTACGATAGCCGTAGCGTAGGCTCTTCTAAGAGCGATCTAGTATACTTAGGTACTACGTAGACCGTATAAGAGACTAAATTAATACGGACGCGTAACGACTAAGTCTACCTTATACTCTACTACTAGTAGTTAATAACTATTACTAGCGTACTTAGGCGCTCCGGATTTACGACTCTTAGCTCGTTCCGGCTATACTACTACTAGATTAGTACTTATATACTCTAAATTATCGACGCGCCTTAGCGGACCGCTAAGGGCTTTATATATCGACACCGACACCGACACCGGTACGTACTTACGAGTTTCTTAGTACCCTTTAGGAAGAGCTAAATACCTAACTATATACCGACTACGCTATAGCGTATATAATACTAATACCGAGAGTAGCCTTATCTACTTTACTAACTAACTAGACACCGATACTAAGAGTAGCCGCGTCTACTTTACTATCTGCTAATCTACCTACGACTAGCGTTTCTACTATACCGGTAGTCGTACTACTACCTCGTTCCTCGCTAGCTTCGATACTACTACCTATGCCTTAGAAGCTACGAACCCTACGTTTACGCTAGCGCGCTAACCCTTAGTAGCTTTAAGTACTCGCTATAAGCCTTACCGACGCCGACTACTAGTAAGAGTAAGAGTAGGATTACTAACTATAGATATAATAGCCTTACGAGTACGTAGCTTACTACTAATACTACTAAGTTATAAAAACTTTATAGTGTTTCTAGCCTTCTTATTAGCCGACCGTTTAATACCGGATTCGAGCTTTCTAGCTTTCGTACGAGTCGTTTCTAGAAGTCTTAGATCTACGACAGCCGTTCTTAGATTCGTACTAACCGCTAGCTTCCTTCTTCCTCCTTACCCTCTACGCCGGTCGCTCTACGTACCGGTACTATATCGATCTAGTTCCCTTTTAGGCGTATTCCCCTCCTATTTCTCGATAAGTACGATGTCCGTTATATATAGCAACACTACGAGGACGTAGTAAATAGAGGAGGGGGCATATATAACGGCCTATCGTTATTGCTACCTTAGGTACCGTTACCTCTTTATATAGCGGTCCTTCCGACCTTCTTCTTTACCTCTTTATCGAACTTCTTTAGTCCTTAAACGTATCTCTTATTTAAGCCGTAACAACGACGACGTTATTTAATAGCTAAGGGAAGAGTAGTAAGTAGCTATTAAGCCTCGAACGTTTAGATAGATACTAGCTTAGTAGTAGCTATCTATATATCCGAGGATTTATTAAGATAAGGACTATTAGATACTACTATATATAAGGATTAAGGAGCTCTTCTAGTAGTAGGATATAATAGATAAGTTACTATTAAGATACCTAAAGAAGAATAGCTTCGAGATTAGCCTATAGTAATTAGTAGATATCCGGAAGAAGCTAGGCTTATATTAAAGGATCCTAAGAGATAACTAGCCTAAATATAATAAGGTTATATAGAGGATATTAGAGGGGACGATTATAGGTAGTACGTTAGATAACTATAGATATAAATAATTAGTAAGGTACCTATAGAAGGAATATAATATTATTAGAAGGTCTATATATATACTTATAAGTACGCTCGTAAGTAGGATACGTCTACTTATAGGCTAGATTTGTCTACTTATAAACTATAATTTACGCTACTTTCCTTACTTATAAACTCCTTCGCCTAGCTTATACGCTAACGCTCGTTTACTTATAGGGATCGTATAGCTAAGATCGCGTATTCCCTTAATCCTATAGACTATAATACTTACTAGAAGGGTAGTCGTAAGGGTATTAAGCGCGGTTATCTAAAGGCTAAGGGTCCTAATTATATATAGTTAGTAGATACCTACTATAAGTTTAAGATCTTTAGTATCTACTTCTACGCCTATATTAATATATATATATAGAAGATTATATAGATTTACGTAGGTACTATAGCTAAGATAGTCTTCTTAGTTTCTAAGTAGTATTTAGATATAGTCTAAGAACTTAGCTTTACGCTAAAGGTAGGCTCGTTACTATACGTCCCTATACTCGTAGCTCTACTACCTTCTATAGATAATATAAGCGGATTATAGTATAAAGACTCTATTAATAGCTAATATCTACCTCTTCTACTATAAACTTTAGGAGGGTAAGAATATTAAGTTCCGTAATAGCTTCTAGTATATAATAAGTAAGAGTAATTAAACGATAGAGCGCTTCTAGGGTCTAAGTATAGCTATAGGATAGAATTAATAGCGTAATTTCTTCTACCGGCTTTATAATAAAGGCCTCTATAGTAAGGATAGTAGAGCTAACTATATAGCGTTCCTTACTATCTCCGTTCTAATCCTCCGGTTTATAGTCGAGCTATCTATTAATAGCTATAACAACTACGGTATTTAAAAGTAGCCTAAAGTCGACGGGTACTTACCTAGGATTCCTACTTATAACTACGACTACCCTCCTAGTACTATAGAGGATTATAGAATATACCTTAATATAGAGTATCCGCGTATCTAGCGGATAGTAGATTAGTATACTTAATTTAGCTAGTATTTCCCTACGAGCGGCTTACGTACTACTACGAGTATACTAGAGTTAAGGAGCGGTATAGGGATCGAGCGCTTACTACTAGCCTACTAGCGTTCCGAGCGTTTTACGTACTATAATAAGCTAACTATTTATAGATCTTCTTATATACCTTCCTCTACTAACTCTACTATAGGCTACTAAGATAGTAGTAGCTAGTAGCTATCCGGCGACGCTCGATAGTCGCGAGCTAGATACTAATAAGGATAAGATCTATATAGATATATATCTATACCTCCGCGATACTACTACTTATTACCTTACGGCTAATAACGAGCTCGTAGAGTTTTAGACCCCTCCGAAGAGTACTAAGTTATAGCTACGTAACCGTATAAGGGACTTCTTCCGCGCTAATAGCTTTATATTTAATTAAATAATATATAAGGCTATATCCTCCTACCCTCCTAGCCTTCTTCTTCCTTCTACTTACCTCCGTTCCTTATCTATAGCCGTCTTATAGCTACCTCTTAATTCTACCGTAACTCTATAGTACTACCCTATACCTCTTATACTTCCCTCGGTAATAAGAACTATAGCTTCTATAGCTACCCTTTACCCTCGCGAGTAGCTCCGGCAAGTAATAATAGCGACCCTATAAGTAACTACGAGCGCTAGCCTACCCCTCCTAGCTCCGGTACTCGTAAAGGTATATATATTCTATAGAGCCGTATAAATACTAAGATAAAGAAAGCGGCTAAGATAAAGGCCTATAATTTACCTAACGCTACTACTAACTTATTAAAGGAGGCTAAGAAGGCTAACTATTTAAAGGAGCTATTAGCTAATAATAAGAGTATAAGAAGTAGTACCTAGGATAACGAGGATAAGCTACTACTACTATTTACTACTAAGTACTTTCTTTATACTATTACTCTTATAGATCCGGAGCTTATAGATAGTAAGGACGCCGACGATAATATAACGCCGGTATACTCCGATAAACGTAATAAGATCTTATAGTAAGCTTAGGGTATTATTACTAAGATAGATACTATTCTTAAGGCCGCTAAGAAACATGCCTATAGAAGGCTCTTCTTAGAGTATCTACTAAACGAGAGTATAGCTACGAGGTAGTAGCGAGATAAGAAGCCCTACTACGATATCTATTTAATAAGGGAGTATAGTAGGAATTAGCCTATTAAGCTCGGCGCTAATAACGTAGCTACTATAAATACTACGATTAGGATAATATAGCTGTTTAATCTATCGATAACTAGTAGGGCTCCCTAAGCAACCGTTCGGATTACTTACGTTATCTACGCTAGCGGCTAGAAGAATTATAATAATAGCTAGGTATATATAGACCTAAAACGCTCCGTAAAGAAGAACGGCGAGCCTATATTCTAGTATATAATTAGCTACGACGTATAGACCGATAGGACTATCCTATACCCTAACGGGCGTATATTTAAGGATAAGGATAGTATTATTTACTATCCCCTTATATAGACTAATAGCTATACTAGTATCGATAGTAAGAAAGTCCTTATAGGCTAGAGTTACCTACTTATAAGCTAGCTCGTACCGGAAGTACGCTACCTTACGATAGACGTAGGCCCGTCTAGTAGTCCGTCTAGTAGTAATAGTAAGGCGCTTATAGATTAGTCTATAGGGCTCGCGAGCCGTTCTTATATAGCTCGCGCTACCCTTAGCTCCTCGTAACCTCGTAGGGCGAGCGCTCTAGCCCTCTACCTTAGTAACGCTCTAGCTCTAAATGCTCTACTAGCCGCAACCTCTAATTATTACTAGTAAGCTAGCCTAACGACTATATTCTACTCGACCCTAATATAGATAGCTTAGGTAATATAGTAAAGGCTAAGAAAGCTACTATAAACCGAGCTAAGGAGAATAGTATACCTTCGACGATTACCTCCGTAGTAGCTAGTACGCTAGCGCTAGCGATCCCTTCGGATTCGATAATACCCTCTTTATTAGTAATAATAACGATACTAACGCCTTAGTTAAACTTAAAGGCGAAGAAGCCTAGTAGTACTACTACTACTACTACTACTACTACTACTACTACTACTACTACTACTACTACTACTACTACTAGTTAAGGGGGTTTAGAGATACTAGAGGAGGTCGCCGAGCTAGTCGTTTAGTAGTATAATATAAAGAAGAAGAAAAAGGTTAATAAGCCGGTAGCTATTAGTACTAGACGGAGCGAGAGGACTATTAAGCTTACTAAGAAGGGTAGGGCTAACTAGAAGAACTAATATATACGATCTAATAAATATACGCTACTAGCGACTTACTCGTTACGTACTCGTAGAGTAAATAGACTAGCTCGTAGCTAGAAGGAGTAATAAACGTATATCTTAATAGCTTAATAGCTTAATATCTTAATATCTTAATATCTTAATATCTTAATATCTTAATATCTTAATATCTTAATATCTTAATATCTTAATATCTTAATTCTCTTCCTTTAGAACGGTACGTAGTAGGCTCGTAGGCTAAAACGGCTAGCTTATAAGTATAAGAACGAGGGATTTAAGGAGATATTTAGTATTAAACATATTTATTTAGATATTAACGAGTAGGCTCGTAGTACTCGTATAGGGTACGTAGGCTAAATCGATCTATCTATTAATCTATTACGCCTAGTCTACTAAACTTCTTATTAATAGTACGCTAATACTATAGTACCGACTACTTAATCTTAGTAATAGTAGCCTTTAACTTACTTTATACGTTATTAACCTCGTCTATAATCTTCTTAATTAGCTTCTCCTTTAGCTAACCTTTTATACCCTTTAAACAACTAATCTTACGCTTTAAATCCGATACCTCCGACTCTAACGTAGTAATCTTATCCTACGCTATATTTATCTTACTATATATACTACTAATAGCCTCCTTTAATATAGACTTCTTTTCTACTAGCTCCTTCTTAATCTTTATCTATTCTCTAGTAGAATACGGAGGCTTACTCTTATAGTAGTAGTAAGTATAGGTAGCGAGAGTCTTAGAAGTCTTATAGTCGAGTCCGTAATCCTCGTACTAGCCGTACTTAGTAACCGCTAGAATACCTATTATTATTTATTAGCCTACGAGCCTTACTAAGAGCCGTATAAGCTATATTACCTTCGTCCGTCTCTATAACTCTATATATATAATTATATCTTATAAGTATCTAACGTCCGCTCTTCCTCGTATTACGGTTTACGCTCTATACTCTAAAGAGGGTATTATTCTATTAGAGGTTAGAGATATACTAGAAGTCTATAGAGGTAGCTATAGTAGACTTATTATAGACGAGGAGGTCGGTAGGTAGCTAAGGAGTAGGAGTAATAGCTATAGTAGATATAGTCGCTAGCTTATCGTTATTATTATCGGGGAGAGAGAGTCCGCGTAGGTAGTCGGGGTCGTAAGCCTTACTAAGTTCCGTATTAAGTACTATCTAACTAGTTATTTTTACGTATACGTAAGGGTACGATATTACGAGCTATATATATTATACTACGAGCGAGCTACGAGCGCGCGCGGTAGAGTAGTAGAAGTAGTAGTATAAATAAGAGTTTTAAGAGTTAAAGAAAATAATACTTATCTAACTAAATAGCGTATTAGCGCGCGTACTTATATATAATTATTAATATTATCGATAGAGTAACTCTACTACTATAAAGGTAATAATATAAGTAATTAGCGATAATAGTAGTAGTAGTATTATAATTATAAGAAATAAGAATTAAGGTAGTAATCTAAACTATAATATAGGACACGATCCTAGGCTCCGCCTTAGTAATAAGATTTAACCTTACTTCTAAGTCTATTTTCTCCGTCTTAAGAATACCTAATCTATAACTATTACTTATATAAATAATTAGTTCTCGTTCTACGCCGCTAACGATTTTGCTAGAATAAGATTATTCTAGGACACTATAAGAGGTTTATAGCGACGTATCCTAGACCTACGGTAATTATAGCGGAGATAACGGAGATATATATCGACCTCGGGAGTTATAAACTAGCGTAAAGAGTAGGACAACCGCCGAGTTAACTATATTAGATGTATTAAAACTACGCTTACCTAAATATCTAGACACCCTCGCGCTTACCTACTAGGCGCTTCGACCTCGATTTAAAGCCTATCTACTACTTTATTATACTCTAGACCTAAAGCGAGTATCGATATAAAATTACCGCCGGCTCCTAAATCGCTAAGAAACGTCCGTACTAAGTCTATGTTTTCGATTCCTTCCTACCGATTTCTAATAGTACTATTAAGTAGTCTAGTTAGCTTAGCCGATCTTAGGAGATCTCGTAGTACGCTTCCTCTTACGCCCGGTACTCTCGATAAAGCCCGTATAGGTCTTACCGAGTCCGGAGGTAGCTAGGTTACTATTACTAAAGTTAAGCTAGGTTATATTTACGCTAGAAGAGAGGGCTAAGCTATATACGGGCTACGCTATATACGCTCGAATTTCGAGAACGTCGAAATCTATAATATTAGCTAATCTTCTACGAATTAATATACTATAACTATAGCTCCGATAGATAATATATTAAAGGAGCTAAAAGAGGTAGAGGTAAAGAATATCTTAGAAATTACGACGAGGTATAAAGTCTACCGTACTACTTTATCTCGACGATAGCGTAAGGTTAACGAATCTCGTACCCGACGCGATAAGAATAACTCGATTTTATTATACTAATAAGAGCGTACCCTCGTAGCCTATATCGACACCCTTATACGTAGAGGCATTCTACCGACACCGGTAATAGTTCTTACCTTTATTTACGACATTATAAAGGTTAGGCTAGAGCGGAAATAGGTACGACGGTTCGTAAGAAGGTATAAGAAGCACATCGATTCGAGATACCTTAATCTACTAGATAAGAGTAGGAAGAAGGCGGACTCTTTAAGGTAATATAAGGCCTACTTCGATATAATTAAAAGTAAGAAGGAGTAGTATAATATTAAGCCTTATAATACCTATAATATAGACGAGAAGGGCTTCTTAATTAGTATACTTTAGAAGATACGACGGGTATTTACGAAGGATTACTTGCTCTTAGGCCGGCTTATTAGTAATATTTAAGACGGTAGTCGTAAATAGATTACCTTAATAGCGTATATCTATACTAACCTAACCTTACTACTACCGGCATTAATATATAAGGTAGTAACTAGCAACATCTAGTCCTCGTAGCTATAGGACTTTAATATTAAAGAGCACTATACCTTCTTCGCATTACTACTAAAGGGCTAGACTAACAATAGCCTTAGACTCTACTAGCTTATAAAGATATTCGAGCCTTAAACAAGGTAGAAGGTAGGTAGAGGCTATAGACTACTTATTATTAACGGCTATAGATTATACGTAAACATAGCGTTCTTATAGTTCTATAAAACACCGGATCTTCGTTATAGTGTTTCTTCCTTATTTAATATACCGCCTATAACCTCTAGATGTTAGTATCTTTAGTACACTATCTAGCTACTATAGTACTTAGCTATTACGCTTTATCTAGTAGTCTAAAGGGCTATTAGTAGTTATAAAGCGTAACTTCTTCCGGCTCTTCTAGCTAGCTTATAAGAAGGCGTTTATACTAGCTAACATCGCTTCTAGCTTCCGTAAGACTAGCCTTTATCTACTAGATCCCTCGCTAGTGTTAAAGAAGTTTTAAGAGCCTAAGGGTAAATACGTCTACTTTAGCGATAGCTCTCGGCTAGTTACCGCTAATAACGACGACGATTTAAGGCTAAGTACCGCTAGACCCTCTACCGCCGGTATAGATACCTCTATTATCTCTAACGACTAGTAGTAGATAAGACGGCTAATAAAGAGCGTATTAAAGAAGCCTAAGAATAAGAAGGAACGTAGGGCGATTTAGAAGCTTACTAACACCCTTATATATATATAGACGTAGAATTAGCTACTTAAGAGCGAGTATAGTAGCCTAGCATCGCCATCTGTTATCGCCATCTGTTCCGCCACCATCGCTACTGCACGCCTTATCATCTGCTTATTCGACGATAGCATGCTTATAAATAACAGATCCAGAGCGGTGCTCAGGTGGTGGCGAATGCAAGCATCGAGTTTCTGTAGCTGCACGTCGAGCCCATTTAGTTCGTTCTGCTCTATCTCTTTGCCGCTAAGGAGAAGACATTGCAGGACCGAGCGAGCTTCTCCGTTACTGTCTTAGACATTGCAAAGCGCAGTGACTCGGAGTTGATCTTGGTAAAGGTAACGATCGACCAGCCGCATAGTTGGCGTCCGAGCGATACGGACTGTGCGGAATTAGAGTCGACATCGTTGGAGATATTTCTTGCTGGCGCTGGCGTATGCGACGAAGAGGTGTGAAATAGAGCTAGCCGGAAGCCTAATTAAACCGATGGAGGTTGCGTCGGAGGAGAGGCAGTAACTTCGAGGGATGGGTATTTGTTTGGTTGGTTAGTAATAAGCTAATGGAAACACCAAACGCTTGTAGAAGGTGATTGGTCCTGAAGGTTTGGATGGAACAGGAATGTTGATGATAAAGGAAGCTAATGATGGCTAGAATAGTGCTTCCACGGGGAGGAACGGACTTTTTAATGGACTCACCGGGCGGTCCAGTGAGACATGCGTACGCATTCTCATCGCCTGGCGTCTTTGCGTTCATGTCGCAAACGATGTGCGCAGTTCATGCATCTGCCATTCCATTGTCGTTCGACTCCTGGTCAAGACACAACAGACATTCGGCAAGTCTCAAGCACCTGGCGGTTCCGCGTGGAAAGACATGCGACTTCTCCGCCCGTGCCATGCTGCTGGGAATGGGTCCCGGTTCCCTAATCGAACTTTAGGACAAACGCAAGGGACACGGAACCTCAAAATTCAATCAGCGTTGATTAAACAGGAACGCCGCGGGCATCGTCGGAAGCGCTATGCAGTCTCCGCACGATGTTCACCACGCTATCGACTGCTGCAGCTGCGAACATCCCGGCCTGCGGACCGAGATCCTACAGTGAACCTGCGCTCAAGACTCGTGTGCACCAACGACCTAAGACACATAGCAATTGGTCACCCATACCACGCATTCCTCCGCCGATCCGCGCGATGGGAAAAGTCCTCTCCCGCCAACGGCCTCCTCCATCATCCTCTTCTCTACCACCACACTCGCACTTTGGACGAAGATCAATCCACTATTGCTCCCACGAACATGCCGGGAAACACTACTTCGAGCGTGCTGGGCAAGCGTGCTCGCGCATCGTCGCCTTCTCCTGGGCCGTCATCGTCGCCCTCGTCGCCATCGTCGTCGCAGCCAACGACCCCTCCATCACTGGCTTGCCTAACGACACCACCATCATCGGCTGATCCGGTTCCTCTATCACCGGCTAGTCCGAGGACCAGTCGGAGACTGGCTCCCCTTTCCATTCGCGAGCTATTTTCTCAGCAAACAATCGCCGCAGCATCTTCCTCGTCATCGCTGCCGACGTACAATGTCAGCCACAGAAAACCGAAGACGCCGACGGTCAACCACCTTATCGACTTCGTAGCAGCAACATCTCTGTCTCGTACATCAGACATTAAGCGGTCTATGCATGCAGAGTACTAAATAGAACTTGCCTACGCCCGGAATTTACCCCGTCAATACCTGCAATATGGCGTCGATTCTGCGCAGCGACTATCAAAGCAGTCTACTACGCCTCCCGTGCAACTCCCAACCGATCTGTTCGACCTTGTCGTCTCCCTTCTCGAGCTATCTGACATGGTCTCCCTGGCCTCTGCTTGCGTGGCCCTCTTCAACGGCTCCTCATATAATCTCTTCGATCTTGGTACCGCGGCTGCCAAAGTCTCTGTCCACTCGATTCGCAAAGCAGAGATTGCGCGTCTTGAGCAGAAGCAAGCCACTGCTCTACTCCATCCCGACATCATCGCGTGCCTCGCATCTTAGGAAGTGGAAACTGGCAAGAGGACTTGCAACTCGTGCGCCGCGCTACATACAACCTCCGGATTCTCCCCGGACCAGGTTCAGCTGTCGGTCGCTCAGCGAAAGTGCAAGACTGCCGAGGGAAAGATCTGGCTGTGTCCCGACGTGGCCGAACTGCGAGCCATACGGAGCGCCCTGTTGGCAAAGCCAGACGGACCAAACTGGCGACCCAACGACTGCGGCTGTGCGCCTTTCGGCAAGCCCGATGTCCGCGCTGATGACAACAAAGGAGAGCTCCATACCTTATGCTAGACAGTCATTCATAAAGGCCCCTGTGACTCAGTCCCATCTCGGGACGAAGTCCACATAGGACTTGCGAGGAGCCCAACATAATCCGGTCGCGACCTTTTCCCGGACTTATCTTAGAAAGGGCAGATGCTCGGTTTGCGTCACAGCGTAGTGATTCTGGCGCACGTCTGCGCGGGATACCCATCAACAGCATCCAGTACGGTCTGTCGGTCACTAAGGAGCTGGGCAACTTGCAACGATCGCAGATAGCAGAGTATGCGAAGCGTCTCCATTGAGCGCGAGTGTCGTCTGAGCAATAGTGTAAGAGTCATCTGTTGCGACTAGCGATTCGAAGTGCTGCTCTATATGTTAGTGCTTAGAGATGATCCGCACTGTTTCCCAAGGCTGAACCATCGCGGGCTGGAAGATTCTGGGATTTTTGTGATTGATTCTGGACATGGTCAAAGTGCGAGAATGCATGTGGATGCGCGGATCTGCTGCTCCCAGCCGGTCTCCCCTCATCAGAAATGTGGCGATTCGCAGCTTTGTACCCCCCCCCGTCTTCTTTCCATCTTGACAGCGTTGAAGGCCGAGAACACACAATAAGGTCTGTGCTACGGTCAGCCTCAAGAGCTCAGAACGACGAGGGAACGCAGGCCACGAAGACGACAGGAAGGTCCAAAGGTACACACCAAGCGCATGTTTCGCACTTGCGTGAACTTGTTGATCTGCTTTCATCTTGCAGCGTTTGTGTCTCTGCTTCGCACGGGTAGCATGTTTGCCTGTGCCATTTGTGGCTGAGACATCTGGTCGTCAAGGTAGTCAAATATCCGAAGTCAGCAGGCGGACATCCATCTCTGTTAACATCGCACGTTGTCTGAGTATCGAACCGCGATAAAGGCCCTCTGAACCCTTAAAGCCGTTCAGCAGGACGACGAATGCGAAGCCGACATTGACGTCAGTCACTCTTGGAGACAGAAAGGTGATTTGCTTTCCTGAGGTTCCGTTAAGGTTTTAGAGTTTCGCATAATGGAACCGTTTCTTGCAGGCAATGCGCGAGCTGAGGCGTATAGAAAAGGGGCTTGAAGCGACGCCGCAAAAAAGGCGACCCGAAACCGAGACCGACATCGACCGCCATACCGGAGCTTGAAGGATCGGAGGCACCGACTAGCGCTTGGAAGCGATTCTGGGATCTAACTGTTGAGGAATTTGCCCTTGTCTGAGGAATTCCAACGGCTCGACAAAGAGAATGCCGACAAGCCATGCGACCTGCTGCGGGACAATCGCATTGTTCCAAAGTTTCCCGTAGGCGGCAGTATCACAGGATTTGTGAGTCTCTTCGAATACTCCCACCGGCTACTTAAACGAAAGGGGATGGATTACGTACGCTGGCTGTTCACAATGCTAATGTGGCGGAGAATTGTGGAAATGCTCAATCCTGGCAAGTCGGCGCAGGTGTTAGAGATCATGAAGAAGCGTTTGTTCGCGCGTATTGGTGGGGTCGCTCCGACCGAGATCGGAGTCTCCAAAGACGACATTTACAACAACATCGCGCTGTGGAGCGTCCTGGGCGACAAGATCAAGACGTTCTGCACCGCCCTCGGCGGCAACGGTTGCCTGTTCTTCCTCAGTTCGCAGCTTTCCGTCGCGTTGTACGTACACTTGACCCTTCCCTATGCTGTGCACTAGACGGGAGATCCTAAGCTAACATAACGTAGCCTGAGGAGCAAGTTTACCTCAAGCAAGCGCGATCGAGAGATCACAATGCGCCACCTCAAGAAGATCGGCCTGCCGCGGCGAGTCAGAAATCCAATCTATGCACCGCCCTCCGACGGAATCGAATCTCTGGTATTGCTCGCCAACGATTCTACGTACCACATTGCAGGTACCACCGACGTCCGATCTATCGTCGGTCTTTGGAGCAAGTCATATGCACTAAGCGGCCCGGGGCCGGAGTACAGACTCAATCAGCTACGTTACATCTGAAGTACCTCGAACAGCGGCGGTGATAGCCAAAAGCTTCAAGATCTTGCTCTGTTCCCCTCTACCTTTCCCGTGGCAATGTTGGACAGCATCATTCCGCGTCCGGCTGACCCCGAAGTTGGGACACCTCTTGGAACGCCGTACGATGGCGCATTGATCGAGGTCTCGGCCACCCTTCCTACCCGCAGACTGATTGAGTGGCGTAGAATCGGATTTTCTGCGCCCACATCAACCTAGCAAGGCCCGCCTGACGATCGCCGCCTTATGCAAAGCTGCTCCTCTGGTTCCCCGATCGATCTGACGCATCTTTTCAGCATCGGCCCGAAGAAGGGCTCGTTGTATATAAGGATTGTTACACGAAGGTCTGTAGTTCGGCAGGTTGAACTCTCTTGCGACGTTGGCGCTTGTTGTTTCTGTGGCAGACAAAACTGTCGTGAGCCACCTCATTCGTAGGTACTACCACGGCGAATGGAAGTAACAGGTCGACGTGGCTTGCTATTTGGCAAATGGCATCTGCTCGTGAGGTGACGGAGAAATCATGAGCGCCCTGCCGCCATTATAGCCGATCGTGGTGGCTCACTCTAGGAACATCCCGATCACTCGCTCATCATGCGGCTTTGTCTAGGCGGGCAGTTAAGACATGCACACACACAACACAAGACCAACGAACGCGAACACACTAGACCAAGGAGTAAGAGAGTTCGCACGCAGTTCTCCAAACTTACGACAGCTGTGACAGACTTCTATCAGCCTGCTCCGGGTCTAAAGCACATACGATATCACTGCATAGACTCTCACCGCATCGAAACATCGCAGCTCCAACCCCGATACGACACTACAAAAGTCGACTCGCGATCGACTTGTCCAAACCACAAAGCTCAAGCCGGAATGAAAGCAGACACATGTCTGCTTTGACTTTGGGAAGTGAGCTACACCAACTCCTCAAACGTACGATCCCGTGAGCCGCTGTGAGACTCCGCAGTACTTCATACAGCACAAAGTGGGACGCCCTACGTAAGGGAGTCGGAGAAACGTTGCCGTCGTACGTAACGGTCGATAACTATTTTTCGAGCAAAAGATCGGTACGTTCGTATGAAAGCCAGCATACCTGACGCCTGTTCTAATACTCTCCAGCTTGGACTTCCTGTGGTACAGCTTCGAATCCGGCCGGTGGTCCTCACAAAAGATCTTCAACTTCACCTTCGGTGCCTTCTCCCTCCCACACGTCCAGCCAATCTCGACACCATGACAACAACCACCATCTGCCATCAATACTCCCTCCACGTCCTCCAACGACTCCATCACCCACTCCACAGTTCAAACCGATCAAAGCGCCGTCATAATGCCTTCCAAGAAAGTCTCCACCGCCGCGCCCAAGCAGGCTGCTGCCAGCGCCGGCAACCCATCCTACTAGGGTATGTTCATGACTCCCTCCACGTCGCGCCCCGCAGCTATGCTCCGAGAAGTCCTCACTGTCTTAAAGTTGAAGGACGTTAAGATTGTCAAATCTTTTCGTCTTGCGTACATAGGAGATTGCGCCACAATGATCCATTCCTTTCTATCCTTGCAAACCAGTTCTGGTACATTCAAGCAGCAATACAACAACGTGTACGCCATTATTGGTATGCACCCGCTACAAGCCGTCTCCGTCCGGGGTTCTGACTCCATCACGTCTTGCCAGCACTCCTCTCCCGCCGAGGCATCCATCGATCCTTGTGACTTTTCACAATACCTCCCCACGCCTCGCGCCACGACCGCCCACGACGGAGCCAGGAGGAGAGACGGGAAACTGCACCTTCCACTTCTTGTTGCCGACGGGAACCGTCTTCTTGGCCGAGTGGGGAGTCTTCTTGGTCTTCTTGACCGCCTTCTCGAGCAGAGCAGCGAGATCAGCAGCGCCTTGATCCCACGCCGTAGTAGTGTCGGGCTCCAAAGCCGCCGCCTTCATCTTGGCCCTCAACTCCGACTTGTACCAGTCCTTGAATTGTTCGTTGTCCTCGACGAACTGGAAGATGGCCTCCTGGCCGGGAGTGAGGGCGGAGGTGTCGTTGTCGTGGTACCAGTCTTCGAAATGGGGGTCGGCGATGACCGAGGCGAAGAATGCGACGGGGATGGCGGGGCTGGTGGACTCGGTGGGCTTGTGGACCTTGGTGCTGGGGACATTGGCGATGGGGGCCTGGGAGGCGGGGGCTTTGGTGATGGAGACTTGAGCGCCGTGGCTCTTGGCGGTAGGGACCTTGTCGGTGGTGGGGACTTTGAAGAGGTGTCCCCTGGTGGTGGTGGTGGGGACTTTGGTGGTGGTGGGGACTTTGGTGGTGGTAGGGACGGCCTTCTCGACAAGTTCTTCCCACTCCAACTCCACACCACTGTCCTCCAGCTCAGAATCCTCGGCGGCGACCGAGGTGCCTGCGTCTAATTCCTCATCGGACGCATTGTCCATGTCGCGCCCATAGCAGGTCAGCCACTCCGCCGCGGCGTCGATCAAGGCGCCCATGGGCTTGTAGGCACGCGAGACGGTCGCTCTCGGAGCCAACGTCCTCGTACCTTTGGGCGGCTCGACAGAGGTCTTGCCAAGAACAAAGTGGAAGCTAGGATCGGCCCAAGCGATAGTGTAGTTGGCCTAAGAGGCAGGCACAAACGTCAGCTCGAATAGTGGAGAGCATTATTATATGCAAAGACTTACCCAAACAGACTCCCAGTCCGCGATACGCACTTGGGTAGGGTCTTTCTTGGCCTCGATCATAGCAGGGGAAAGATGCTTGTTAGTAATCCAGCGGGTGACCCAGGTGAGGAGTTTCTTGCTTAGGACCCGAAAGAGGTCCGGATCGGCAACTTTCCAGCCGATGGCATTCATGAATCTATAGCAATGTTAACGACGAGATCGAGATGACGGGCAAGGCAGTCATACTCCACCAGCTCCTTGGTGTTCTGCGGGAGGCAGTGGGCCGAGATCTGCTTCTTCGCGCACCATGCGAGCGCAGCGCGGACCCAGGTCGGGGAGAAGCACATCTTCTTGCCGTCGAGAACGTCGGCGTACGAGCAGTTCTCGTAGATCTATACCACGTTAACCGATTTTTGTCGTGCGAGGAAGGAATAGTAGAGTTGGAGAGACATACACGGCACTCGTCCTTGTCCATGTCGACACCGGAGGTGGAGAGGGCGTTGACAGGAGACATGTTGGTCGTGGATAGTGCTAATCGTGTTGCAGGTCGAAGCGATGAAGTGGAATGGGTTTGGGTGCAGGGCTGGAAGATTGGGAATCTTGCGCTTCGATGTCTGGTCGGTATGGTAGATGATGGATGGACAGAAAGGATGAGCAGTCAAGTTGGATGATATATATCTTCATTCGAGAGGGGTGGAAGAGAGGTGTCCTTGTCAGCAACATTCATTGCTGCTGGTGATGGGAAACGCTGGTGATGAGGAACGTTGCCGCCGACATGATGGCGGCTGGCGCAGGAGTCCTGCCGAACGAACGTTCCGTCGGGGTGGGAGATGTTGATTGTCGCAAGTGATGTTGAGCGGTATGGACGGTGATTGAGATGTTGTGTACTCATCAGGAGGAGTGTCTGAATGGATGGATGTCGGAGAGATGTCGGAGAAATTGATTGTCCGAGAGATTTCCGAGCTTTCTCCTTCACTTAGAACTACCGAGGGCTGATAAATTAAGTCGTTGCCGCTGTTCGCGCTAGGACGCGTGTTTAGCACCCTCCATTCACAACGTGATATCTTTACAACTACTACTCCTTATTGCTCGGTAAATACCTTAAATTAAAGCCCTGATTCTGCTCTTCAAAATGCGTACCCGTTCGTGTGGTAAAGTGCCCTACACGCCGCCTCGTCGCGATGGAGGTATTCGTAAGGAACACCGCACTCCCAAACGCTTACAAGCCTTGATTTTACACGAGACTAGACTCTTACGATCCGAGATACGAGACCTTATAGGCATTCCTAAACGCACGCAACGCGATTAATTGAAGAAGAGCAAGGAGCAGAGTTATTTAAGCCTAGGAAGAAGGACTGGATACAGAACCGGTGCACTAAGGGCTATCTTAACAAGGACACTTTGCAAGATTATTGCGTAGATATTACAGTTATTCGACAACCGCACAATGCAGTAGAAGGACGTGAAGGATTACTAGAAGCTAGACTGCTATATAATAACCGTCAAAAACACGCTAAACAGAGCCGGATATTACAAGTGCAAGGCCTGTTAAAAGAGCTACCTTCGCTCTGCGAACGTAGAAAAGAGGAAGGCATTCTGCGCTGTGCGCTTGTTGCATTTACTAGACTATTAGAAGAGCGTTCGCTTTACAGACGAGGTTCACTTCTGTGTCGATTTACAAAGGACTGCTATAGTTATTCGCAACGAGAAGGAGCGCAACTACGAGACGTGCATTTAATTTAACAAGCGCAACACCGCTTTAGTCTTCTACTGCTAGGCTATAGTAGGCTAGAACTATAAGAGCAACATTATCTTTTACGACGTAAACACTAAACTAAAGGATCTAGCGTAGGATAAAGAGGCAGTAGATCAAACAACAGACAACCCTTAACCGGCACTAGCGCTCGAGACTAAAGAGGAAGAAACACGGCTCTTAAACGACGATACAACACCGACTTGTAAGCACAGCTGTAAGGACAAATTAGCCTATAAACACGACTGTTGCAAGGGCAAGAAGAAGGCTAAGAGAGGCGGCAATCTGACGATAAATTAATACCTCCACGAGATCTTTTAAGTGCACATTAAGCCGGCATAGAGACAGGTACAAGCTAATAGTATTGCCTTCATTCTTAAGGAAGATAACGACGGCTCTTATAGCACGAGATTAACTAACAACGTAGTGCACCGATACAAGGAGTTACTAGGGATTAAATTCAAGTAGTATGCGAACTTACTACAGTTACTAGACCTCTTAATTATTAAGAACGTGTGGCGCATCCTTAAACAACGAGTTAAAAGCAGGGAGCTACAGACTAAGGAACAACTAAAGAGCTATATCGTTGAAGAATAGGCTAATATAACACAAGATAAGATTAATAAGCTCGTGTTAACGATGCCTTAAAGGATAAGGGAGTGCTTTAAGAACGATAGCCTTTACACTTAGTTCTAAACACCACAACACCTTAAAAAGTTGCATACAGCTAGATCACTATATAAACAACAGCCTCATTTCATTTCAAAGCGATCCCCTAAGTGGTTGTAGAGATAATTCAGTCTCTGCACCAAATTAACGTGAACAACATGAAGAGGATTAACGCCAAGGCGGGGCGGCAACGACTAATTTCACCAGCCCTTGTACCTTACTGTATCGTCTCTTCGACATCGTGGTCCTCAGTCAGCATCATCACTTGGATTGCACTTCCCGACAAGGACGATACCTCTGATCAAAACATCCCACACCACACCGCATCACCTGCAGCACCTTGGACCACCCACCTCACCGTTAGCTTCCTCAAACGGCACGTCATCCTTCTTTATACACAACATCTTCCGGGACATGCAAGAGTGAGAGCAAGGCAGATGGAGGCCAACTGGCTCTGGGCCTGAATGACCGGATGCTGTCGCAACAGATGGGATTATCGCAACAGAAGGGACACTACATGTAGCCGATGGTGTAGCTGGAGACAACCATCGGTCCAGGACCAGTCGGCAGGAGTGTCGGCCGCCGAGGGCAGGCAATCGCCGAATTCTTCTGAATCCACTCTCAAGGTCTGGTCAACACGGCCGGTCTTTGAGGAAGTCAACATGCAGCTGTTCCTCGAGACTTCGCAAATCCGTAGCCCGGCAGTGTTTTTTTTAAACGGCAGAGTTCCGCCAGCCAACCTGAAATAAACTCTACACCACCAGGACTTTTCGAACACATGGGCCGCGCGCGCTTTTAAAGCCACCTGGATTGGGAGAAACAGCAATCTCAATGCTCCATCCCATGGCATTTTGCGGTCGTGGAGAGAAGGCCGTCTGATTGCCATCGGACCTGCTAGCAGTGCTGCCGCCGGCTTGTCAACGATAAATAAGGGAAAAGGTGGGAAGGACATCGGGGAGGAGGGGCAGGAGAATTGAGAAGGAGTGTAATAGCTTCGAGGGAGCGGTTGACTTGACTGACTTTGCACGATGCTGGATGGGGAGTGGAAGGGGAAGGATGAGTATTAGTCAGTACCTTCAAGGTGAAAAGATCAGTCCCTTTTCGTTCAGTGGATGATGATGATTCAACTCCTATCAAAAAGGCAGCATCCTCGTTCAGTAGATGATAATGATTCAACTCCCATCAAAAAGGCAGCATCCTCGTTCAGTGGATGATGATGATATCAACTCCCATCAAAAAGGCAGCATCCTCGTTCAGTGGATGATGATGATATCAACTCCCATCAAAAAGGCAGCATCCAGCGCGCGCTCGCTGCTCACCGTACCGGGTATCTTGTGGTGGTGTCTTGTTATATGTCGTCACTCCGTTTCTTCCGCCAGCTCTTCCTCCTGATCGTTAGCAAATACAGTCATCTGCGGTTGGCGCAACGGTGGCACACTCCGCCACTTTTCCGCGTGTTCGCAATCTACGGTGTCGAAGAATGGTTGCAAAGCACAACTACACACGCTATTCCCTAGATATTGTACCCACATAGTCGTCGTATATCACCGTTACTACACAACATTGTCGTATTATCCTCGTCGTACCCTCGCTACCGTGAAGAAAGATCCACCGTGTGAAACAATATCTACAAAGGTATTATTCCTCCCGTTAAAAAATTAAGAGCAGCGTGTCTTTATCCAACAGTTCCGGTTTTCCTACTCTCCGCTCCGGAGTCAACACGGATCTCCACCCTCCTTTTTCTCCCGAAGAAAGAAAGAGAGAGGGAGACATGGAATTGTTTTCCCTTTGTGCAAGAAGCAAAGCAGAAGCAAAGAAAGAAAAAAAAAGGCAGAGCCATACCCACCCCTCCCTCCCTCCCCTCCAACCCGAGAGCCGGAGCAACGCAAACAAAACACCCTCTCTCTCTCTCTCACTCGCGACCCAGGAAATACTATAACTTCCCCAAGACACAACACACCCAGAGACCAGACAGACCGCATGGAAGAGAACGGGAGAGAGAGAGAGAAAGAAAGGGAGAGAGAGAGAGAGAGAGAGAGAGATGTGCGTGGATTTGGCCCTTCAGATTGCCATGCCATGCCATGCCATGCCAGCCAGCCAACCGTACATAAAGCAGCAAGCAAACGATTCCCAAAGAACAAAAACCCCTCTCCTCCCCTCTCCCTCCCCACCGCCTTCAAATTTCAAAACCCCACACTCTCCCCTCCCCGGTTCTCCACATCTCCAATCCGCACCAGCCAAGCCGCGCACCACACCACACCCCAACCAGCCCCCTTATCCACGCGTGCCAACTTCCATACCGCAAAAAACCTCCTCCCCCTCCCAGCCCTCGAATCCTCCTCCTTCCCCCGTCGTCGTCGTAGAGTATGCACATGCACATCCCAACAGGCGTTCATGAAACGCAGCAGGGCCCAAGAAACGCACTTCGCCGCACACGGATGAGATGGACGTCCAACGAGTTTTCGTAATATCCTCTGCTGTTATGCCACTCCACTCCCACTCCACTTAATCAAGAGAAAAAACAAGAGAGAGAGAAAACAAGAGAGAGGAAAAAAAAGAGAGAGAAAAAAAGAAACAAGAAAAAAGAAACCACAGCGCTCTTTCCCCCCTCTCTCATCCTCCCCACTCCCCACTCCCCTCCCCACCTCCAGGACCACCAACAACAAACCCCCGATTTTCAAACCTCAGACCCCTCCCTCCGCTCACCTTCCCGCATAACCCTCCGGCCAACTCCTCCTCAAATCCGCCCCGTCCTCCCTGTCCACCATACGAAACCTCCGGTCCTCCCACCTCTCCCCCTTGCCCAACAGTAGTCGATTGACGTGCCACTCCTCCTGCTCCTCCGCGTCCAAGCCGTCGAACAGGAGGGCGGTTTCGAGGCGCAGGCGCGCCGTGAGGGAGGTGCGGGCGGGGCCGGAGCCTTCCCAGTGCCAGCTGGCGGGGCCGAGGACGGGGTGGAGCCAGATGTGGGTGTAGAGGAGGTGGACGGGGAGGAGAGGGGTGGGGGTGTTGCAGAGGCAGGAGAGGAGGGGGGTGTTGCAGAGGCACGAGGAGAGGCGTGCGGGTGGGGGTGAGGAGAGGGTGGTGGTGGTGGTGGTAGTGGTGGTGCTGCTGCTGCTGCTGCTGCTGCTGGATCCGATGGGCGACTCGGGATGCTTGTGCGCGCGCATCCATTCGAGAGCCGAGGTTCGGATCGTTCGCGGGTGGATGAGTTTCTCCTTCATCACGGCGTCCAGTTCGGCGATGGTTGGGAGATTCCTCGCCACGGCCAGGACACGGCTTTGCTGATCGGCGGGGTTGAGATGATCCACGGCCAATTGCTGCTTTAGTCCTTCTATCCGGGTGGTGAGGGATTGGATCTCCTCTCTCCGCTTTCGTATAGCCGGCGGCAAGGCATTGGACAGGAGTGCAGAAAAAGCAAGGACACCGTACTCCTCCCGGGCGAATGCAATCCGAGTCTTCTCAGCAGAGGAGAGGAGGGCGACCAGCGATCTTCCGGTTGGAGGTGGAGGCTGCCGGGTTGTAGCTTTGACTGCGATGGCATACAGCTCTGCATTCACCATGCGCATCCGGGCGTCGCAGCGGAGAGCGAGACTGGCAAAGACATCGAGGTAGAGATCTATCGATGTAATCTCGCGGGAGAGGTGGCTGAGGATGTCTTCGATCAGCGGTGTCATCACCGTGGCATCGACCGTCTTGCGGGAAGAGCGTGCGCCCGTGGAAAGCACCGCCGCCACTCGCGCCAGTCGCTGCTGTAGCCATCCCGAGTCCATCTCTTTCGTGGCTCGCCGGTCGCACTCCTCCAGCCATGTCCCAATCTCTCCAAACTCCCCTCCCCATGATCGCCTCTTCGCCTCGCGTGTGGCGACTCTAACTCCCAATCGGTGGTTGAAATTCTGCAGCACACGAAACTGATCCTGCGGCTCTCCGCCCTGTTCCCTCCAATTGGTCATGCCCAGAGGAGGCTGAGCCACCCACTCCATCCATTTCGACGACAGGTGAAAGGCGATTTTGCGCATTGCCAAGGCGTCGCTCGGTCGCACCGTGGGGTTGATGTCTGCGAAGTCTGCGGCGGATACAGCTTCCATGTGCATCACCTGCTGCGGTGGGCGGCGGCAGCCCATTGTCAGCGCCCAGACCATGGCCGCCGCACCGATGATGACAAAGGCCACGGCGATTCCCACGCCCAACAGCTTCCGGACCTGCATGGGGTATCTCCTCCGCCGCAGTCTCGCCAAGGACGACTCATCTTTTACGAGGAAGACCAGCTCGGATTGTGCGGTGCGGACCCAACATGCTGATAGGACGGGGGAGGTGTCGAAGGAAGAGGTGGAGGAGGAGGAGGATGGCGCATACGAGCTGTCGGTGTCGGTGTCGGTGTCGATGTCGCTGTCCCAGACGGTCGATGCCCATGCGGACGATGCTGATGATGATGATGATGATGATGATGATGGGAAGTCGTCGGACGAGGGAGATTCGCGGTCGACCATGGCGGCGGTGTGTTCGGTTGGTGCTCGAGGTAGGTGTCAGCGGTGGAGGTCGTGGTGGAGTGTGTCCGCGGTGGAGGTGGAGGTCGTTGGTGGAGTGTGTCCGCGGTGGAGGTGGAGGTCGTTGGTGGAGTGTGTCTGCGCGGTCAATCACAATCACCCACCAACCTGCTCGGAGCGAGGAATGCACCGAATGCGGCGTACACGCACACCCGAAGGAAGAATTGCAATGAACGAAGAAAGGAAAAGCGGTAATACTTGGCCCGGAGCGGAGGAGACAATTGCAGTACAGATTTCTCTTTGTTCGTCGACTGGAGAGCGCTGTGCAGTGAAAGAGTCAAGCAGTGCGAGTGCGAGTGCGAGAGAGAGAATTACTTAGACCGAGACGAGGAGACGAGCAGACTACCTTACGGCAAAACATCGGATCCCTCGACAACGGTCTGATAATTACGCAATCCCGATCTGATCACTACAGCTGAATGAATCCCTCGACTCGAGATGACGACGACCACGAGTCCAAGGTCGGTCTCTGGGCGTGTTCAAGGTTATTATCCGACATGTACCCGTACCCATACCCATATCCACATCAACTTCCATCACGCCCAATACCCCGTCTCCGTCACCCGACACATCGAAAGCTCTCCCGCCGCATCCAAACAAACCCCCGACATCTGTGCCTCTTCCTCCTCATCGTCCTCCTCATCGTCCTCCTCATCGTACTCCTCATCGTACTCCTCATCCTCAAGTCTCGTGACCATCGTCTCCTCCACCCCGTGAACGGTAGAGACGCTGGTGACGGTCTTCGTGGGCGTGGGCGTGGGAGAAGGAGGAGAAGGAGAACGGGTAGTGCGTATCAGGCGGACGCTCAAGAAGGCGATGACCAGGACGAGGATGGCGCCGAGGCTACCGATCAGGATGCTGCAGACTGTGAGATGGAAGGGATCATGGTCAGCCAATAATGGAGATGAAGGGTTCAGTGGAGGGGAGGGACATGGGACTTGCTCTCCGATCGACGCAAGGGGATCAACCCGGGCTTGTTCTCCTTCTGGTGGTTCTTCGTCTCTCTCTTGGGGCGGCGAGGTCTCCCCTGCACGGTGGTGGTGGTGGTGGATGGTGGTTGGTTCTTCTCATCTTCCTTCTTGTGAGGATCGCCGTCGTCGTGTCGCATGGTGATGGATGGATTCATGGATGATGACAGTGATGTCAATCATCATCAGCAATCAATCGATCGAAGTCAGGGTAGGTCAACCTTGCAATCGATGGCATTGGCATTGTCCAAACGAACTGGGATATCCGGACCGAGCCTTACACCCACCCCTGTCGACCATTTTCATGCCCCACGTCACATCCGCAGCTGGCAGACAGAGACGGAGATCAAGAAGACTGACTGACTGAGGATGCGACAGAACGGTAGAGTATACCAGACCACCAAGCAACACCATCACACACCTCTACACTGCACACATTCCTCCCACACATTCCTCCCACCAACCTCCCTCCCCATCCCCCCTCCCAGCTCCGTCAACTACCCTCCAGCCCAAACTCATTACCGCCACCCGATTTCCCGTCCTCCACCTCTTAGCGAGCACTTTCGCCTCCGAACAAAGAAACAAACCCCCCTCCCAAATCCTCCTCTGAAAGCCTCGGTCGTGCCTCCCTCCCACAAAAAACCGCCTGGAAAAAGTTCAACCCACCACTACGAGAGAGATCGCCACAGCACCAAAATTCGACAGCACCCAGCCCCGGTTCCCATCACGATGGCGCCGCCACTGTCTCGCGCAGGCCAAGCCTGGGACCACGTCGTCAAATCAATCATGTCTTCCTCCCTCCCTCCCGAAAACCACCTCAGTCGGCAGAAATCAAACTCCGACCTCACTCCGACCTCCGCCTGCTAGAAGTGACAATCCCGGCGCTCCCACGGAATTCGCCAAGTAGTGCGCCTAACTCTCTAGGTTCTTCGCGATCCGGGCTTTGGTGAGAACATGGAGAAAATGGGATTGTAGGATCCCATTCGTTTGTTGCTTACGGGCGGGCGGGGAGCAGTTGGCGGCCAAGGTTGCCGTAGCTGAGGTTGCGGTTGCAGAGGTTGGTATTGGTATTGGTATTGATGTTCATTTGAATAGTCGTCGTGGAAAGATTGCACCCGGGAGGAGCAGATGGAGGAGGTGGTTGGGGTTGAAAGGAGCGGTAGTATTGGTGCTCTAGCGGCGGTTGCGCGGGGGAAGACATGGCTCTCTAGCTGATGGCCGTGAGTGTGCTGCTGCTGCGGCGGCGGCGGCGGTGAAGAATTCCCACGTCGTCGATGCGGACTCGGATCTTCCACATTGTCCCGCTCCGCCGAGCCCGCCGTGGTCTTCTTTCATTCTAGACGACGACTTCTTCACTTTCGTCCTCATTGAAGCTGGAGATCGCCCACCACGGCGGTTCGCCTCGTGCAGAGCCTGGTATCTCGCCGTCTTGGCGCGCAGTCGGCCTGCCATGGCCTCGGCCTCGGCTTTGGTCAATTTGGGGGTGGCGGCAGCGGAAGAGGAGGATGGGCGGCGGGTGGAAGAAGAGCGGTGGGCGGACATCTGCGGGGTGGAAGAAGAGCGGTGGGCGGACATCTGCGGGGTGGAAGAAGAGCGGTGGGCGGACATCTGCGGGGTGGAAGAAGAGCGGTGGGCGGACATCTGCGGGGTGGAAGAAGAGCGGTGGGCGGACATCTCCGGGGTGGTCGGTGATCTCGGGGTGGACCGGTTCATGGTCGAGGTGGGTGCGGGTGGAGGGATGAAGTGAAGGTGGCCGTGGTGGTGGTGGAAGTGGAAGTGGAAAGAATGTCCCAGGTTCCGTCATGCCCGTTCTTCATGCAACATGGAAATCTTGCCGTCTCAGGTAAATTGGGATCGTGTCTGGTCGGTGGAAATCGAAAGCGGTCGAGGGAGAGGTTGGCGGTGGGACGGGAGGTTTCGGTGGAAGGTCCGGCGGTGGGAGGTTTGGGGATGGAAAGATTTCGGCGTGAGGGTGGAAGATTTGGTGGAAGATTCCCCGTCGACGGTCTGAGATCAAGGCGCGCCATCAGGGCGAAGGAGTGAAAGGGCGAGGTCGAGGTCGAGGTCTGGCCGTCAGGTCGAGGACATGTTGGCAAATTGGGCTCTGAAGTTTGCAAGAACCGAACTTTCGGCGAAAATTACGAAGAATGCATACCACGAGGATACTCAGAACGCAGTCAAAAACCAGGTCGATGGTTGTATCTTGCCCGAGTTGGTCGATGCTCGCGTCAAGACCCAACCCACATTGCCAGCTTCACTCGGAAAACCTGTACAACAAACTTGTGCAGACGGAGGACCGCCTCGCCTCGCCTCGGTCCTCACTTGGGCTGCACGTGATTAGCATGTTTGCCTGAGGCCGGCTGCCAGAATAGCGCCGCGTGTCTCGTTCGTGAGGATTCTTGGCTGCACGGTTCACGCCTGAGAGAATCAGTCAGTCACGCCTGAGAGAATCAGTCAGTCACGCCTGAGAGAATCAGTCAGTCACGGCTGAGAGAATCATTCAGTCACGCCTGATGAGAATCATTCAATCACGCCTGATGAGAATCATTCAATCACGCCTGATGAGAATCATTCAATCACGCCTGATGAGAATCTGTCAATCACGCCTGAGAATCTGTCACGCCTGAGAATTATCTGTCACGCGTCACCCTTGTGGGCCTCGTCCGCCTTCTTCAACTCCATCCTGTCTGTCTGTGAGAGCTCCCGTCCGCCTTCCTCCCCACCCAACACCGCCTGTTGCCGAAATCAAACCACCATCACCACCACCACCACCACCACCACCACCACTACCATCCCCTTCTGGATATCCCGCCATCCTCACCGCCATCAACCGACAGCGAGATGGTCCTCTGCACGTTCAAGACAGACCGCCAGACCTCCATCCTCCATTCCCCTCTTCCGCCTCCTCCGCCTCCTCATCACTTGATGCCAGGCCCTGTCTGTCCTCATCAATCCCGCTTCCACCCCTCCCCTCGCGGCATCCACCGTACCCATTCAGCCAGGCATACTCTCAAAAAAATCTCCACCCACGATATTAATCAAGCCAGTCCTTCTGCCAGCTCCCGTCCGCCACGGGTGGGAAACATGGTCCTCATCCCGGCACGTTGCCTCACGTATGTACAAACGAGAAGTGTCCCGTGCGCCCGTCTGCGAGAAGACCGTTCGCCCGCTCGGCCATCGACAGGTGTGCGACCGGTTCAACACCCGGGCGCGATGCCGCTCTGCCATGGAGCCGTGCAAGGTAAATTCAAATCTCACTCATCGGTCATTCCCTTGCCCTTCCTTTCTATGCATGGTATCGATACATCTCTTCTCTCAGACTCACTTACCTTGTGCGTTCGTCTCGGCGGCGGCGGTCCCAAGTTCGACAGCACTCGAGATCGCGCCGTCTTTCAAACGCTGAAATTTGCAGAGCAAGCCCGACGCTGCGCGAATCCAAGTTTCGCCCATGTCCCGGCATCCTGGATGCGAGCCACCCACCCGCGGCCTCGGTACGAAGAAGTTCGCGTCCAAGTTTCGCCATACCCGGCAATCTGCATGGGAGTTCGCCCGCGCGCTCGGTATGCGACATTGGGCAACCGCAGGCGAATCTCTTTTCGCGCCAATCTCATCAATTTTCTCGCACACAGACAGAGGGCGTCTCAGTAAGATGGATGCATTCACCGTCAACGAACCAGCACCCTCCAGGCTTATTGACTAGCATCCTCTAGGCTCACACGCATCGATACCATCATTCTGCTCATCGGTCCTCGTGTTGACCTCCTCCGAGCACGTCCGCATAGAAACTGCCTTCAAGCGTGTCGACCCGCGCTGTCGCGACATGACAGTCATACGCACGGGCCTCGCCTTGAGCCGGGGTACGCGGTAGGTTACCTCCTTCCCGCAATTTCAGGTCTACATCTTCTTCCTCAATCGACGCGGTCTCCTCCACATCTGCCCTGAGTCTCACCGCCCGTGGTGGCTCTCCAACATCTTTGTTTCGAAGCAGCAGAACGCCTCGTGCTCATCAGCAGCGTCGCGGGCGGAGATAATTTCTACTGCGCGATTGGCTTGCCATGTCCTGCACCTTCCCACGGCGGCGGCGACGCTGTAGCAGCAACATTTCTGTTCCGAAGCAGCAAGAGTTCCGACGATGAGCAACGCTGCTGCGAAGAAGAAGTCGTGGCGGGAGCCGTGGTTCCTGGACGGAGGCTTGGCGATTAGAAAACCATCCTCTCTTTGACAACACTGCAGTGTCCATTCATCGACCAGACGTCCACTCGCCGTTTCTGAGCAAAACCTACTCCTCTGCCTATTCTCGCTGGCCTTCTCTCAAGCAACACACACATACACACACACACACTCTCTCTCTCCCGAAATCTCCGAGAAAGCCATTCTCATTCGTCCGCCGCCATCGCCTGATCGCCCGTCAGACTCGTCTCCGCTTGTCGTCGTTGAAGGCGTCTCTCGGTACAAGGTACTTTTGTGCAACGTTCTGCTGCTTGGGGATATTCACTGACTGGCCATGAGATTCATTAGCACCGCGAGCCTATATCTCGGCTGTCACTACCCCCAATTCGTTAACTTCGAATTGGTCTTCGCTCGTCGTTGGAGGCGTCTCTCTTACAAGGTACTTTTGTCCAACGTTCTGCTTCGGGATATTCACTAATTGTCCATGAGCTCCATCAGCACCGCGAGCCTGCATCTCGGCTGTCACTACCCCGTTCGTCAACCTTGAAGTCGTCTACGACTACGACCTTCCAGGACCGTCATCAGCTTTATAAAACCCCACCTTCCGACACACCAAGTCGACTGCCTTTGCAAACCCCATCCCAACTCAACGCCCGCGCTCCAAAATGAAACGCTGCCGTCCAGCGGATCCTCTCCACCACTACTATGCCAGAGCGCTGGACATTACCGAGGCTTTGCACTCATCCAACGCACAGTCCTGCCCAGTCCGGCCATACCTCAAAGGCGAACACTATGCTTGCAAAGGCGCTATCGGCCAAGACCGGACCCAGCGCATTCTGCACTTACTCGAAGACATGCACTTCCACAAAAGCGCGTTAATCAACGATCCTATCATTGACACCTACGCCGTCGCCTCCATCTACCGCATCAGTGCATTGATCACACAGGCCACATTCTGCTCCAAGCACAAGGCGGAGGTGCACAAGCAGGTGACCAAAACTCAGCTCGACCGCATCTCCTCCAAAGCTCTGGAGTGTGCCCTCTTCCAGCACCCCAACCGCAACGCAGGAGAGGAGATTCACGACTTGCAAGGTGTCATGCGGATGCTGCAGGCGGACCATCCTCAGACCTCTTCCTTTGGCACGGCGAAGCGTGCTCACGAGAAGTGCGAGAAGGAGGAGGAAGGCGATACGGTCCAGCCGTCAACACCCAAGAAACCGCGTCTCTCAAGTAGTGGGTGGGTTGGGTATTGCGCCCCATCTATGAACACTTCCATCGGGCCGCCGAGCAACGATCCAACCTGGATGAACCCTTCCTGGCTGCCGATGGGCGATCCCTTTTGGCAGCCCTCCGTCGACGGCAGCACCGCCCACTCGCTGCAGGGAACTACGCCGGAAGATGGGAACGACGTCCATCAGGCGGGCGAGGGGACCACCCTCGGCAATCATTGGTGGCTCACTCCCCTTCCAAGCAACACGTCGGAGCAGCCCCTCCTCCCTCAGGACGGTGCTCAGCTCTCTGCAGCGGTGGCACCCGGCCCGGCATCTCCTTCGGCGGAGAGGCTGTCTCGTCTCATCACTGTCCGTGCGGGTGGACCTGCGTCGTCGATGGGAAATGACTTGCACGCCGTCGACTCGCTGCCGGGAGGAGGACATGTGCATGGCGAAGGCAACGTCCATCAAACCAGCGATGCGGCGAACCTCTATGATATGATCTTTGGTGATGTTGATTCCAACGCCATGGACTTTGACGCCACGAACTTGGACCCCACGAACTTGGACGCCACGAACTTCGACTACACGTCGCTCACTCAACGCTACCCCCAATCAAACGACCCATCAAAGCAGCAACTCCTCCCAACCGATCTTGCCCGCAGTTCCGAGCTTCCCTCTGCAGCGACGAGCCGCGCCGACTCCTCGACCTCCGCGCCGTCATCCTCGCAGACCTCTCCTTCCGCGCCGTCATCCTCGCAGACCTCTCCTTCCGCCCCGTCGTCGCGGAGCACACTTTCCGACGAAGACGACGTGCTGCGCGAGCTGTTCCCCGATGTCTGATTTCCTTTTGTCTTTTTTTCGGCCCGTTTCGCGTACTGATTTGGTACCGAGACGCGTGTGTGTGGCAGGGTCCTTGAGACCGTTGGGGTATGACAGATAACGTCGGCATGGCATTGAAGACCATGGCGGGGCCCAGCTTGTGAGACTCCTTGGTCCGGTTCTTTGTTTTTTGGCCATAGAGCCTTTTGATTGCTCAGCGTGGAGGATGAGGCAAAAGTGTGCGACCTCATCTGCGAGCTCTTTTCTTCTTTGGGCGCGTGGGATACCTGCCTGTGGTGGTATTCGGGCCTGTTTTAGGCCTGCCTTCGACCTCCTCCAGCCGGGCTTGCTTAATTTCAAACTCCTCGACAAGTTCGCTCGCTCCTTCCAATATGATTTCTCTGCTAATATCCATTCGTCATGTTCTAGGGAGTAGCCCAGCCATCGCACTGGCCTGATACGCGAGGTGGTCTGAGCGTCCGAGACTAGGGCAGAACGTTGTGCCTTGGAAAATCCGTTGCAAGCCAGCCAAAACACTCTTTCTAATCCTCCCCTCCACTCCATTTCCGCCGCAGCAAAGCAACATGTTTCCCACCACCGCCCCCGAAGCGCCATGATTCCTCCCGTCCCGTCCGCGCTCAATCCACCCGCGAGGAAGAAGCTCCCCGACACGCTGCCTACTATACAATGAGCACCGACGCCCGCCCCGGGCTCCACGTACCCACTATTTTTGTCCAGGGTATACTCCTCCACCTCATCCTCCAGTTCCATCGACTTGGCCGCCAGCATTCGATTCTGTCCCCATGGCGACTTCTCTATGGCGTCCAGGTCCAGGAGGCCAGAGACTTCGAGCAGAACTTCAGGCGCCATCCCCGGCTTGACTGGAACGTGGCTTTGCGGCTTGAGAGTTGCGCAAGCAGGCGCCGCGTGTCGTCGCGCTGGGCGGGTATAAGCTGCGAGAGGTCTTGAAGGTGCTGGTAGCTTAAGATGAGTGGGCGTTGGTGGTCGAGGTCGGCGGCGGGGGAGGTAGACATAGTTGCGAGACGTGCTCACCAAGCGAACCACAATGCAGCGCACGACTTTTCAAGTGAGGTACCAGACCAGAGAATAAGGGCGAGGAGTGGTCGAGCCATGGCGAAATCAAAACTCGAGCGCAACGCAATTCTCGGAGCAGAATTGCGTCAAGGCGAAAAAGGCCAGGGGCAAGAGGTCGGGTACAGCGTTCAGAGACGTTGCCTGGAAGGTTGACGGCGCGAGGCTGCGAAGGAAAAGCTACGAGTTGGAAGATTGAATCGACATGGGCAGTGGGTGAAAAGAAATCGAAGCAGGAGACCTGCGCCGCAACTTTTCCGGACTGTGTACATCTTACTTTTTACTGATACACCTCTTCGTCGTACTGATAAAGGCGGACCAAAGTGCCCTCCTCGTGGTCGCGTCTGCAAAACACAGCAAGTCTTTTCCGCCGCAAATCCAACCATCGCACTGACGATGTTCAACCGCCGGCTCACCTCAAGCCGATAATGGATAGGAGATGTCAAGCACAAAGATCTGCAGATAAGTGTGAGCATTCATCACCTCCCAGTATCTCCTGGAGCGACACATTCTGGAGCTCGGCGTTCGGTTGCCGGAGCTGTGCTTGCTGGTCGCACTCCTGGGAGATCTGACTCATCCGCCTGCTCCGTGTTGCGAGAAGCTTGTGATTTCTTGAAACCCTTGCTCCAGCCCCCCCCGACCGTCATCGGAACTCGCAGCTTGTTCTAGCAGATCTAGTAGCGCCGAGGATCCTCCTGTGGCAGAGGCCTCTTCAGACTGAACCTTGAGTCTCTTCCTTGCACCAGTGGCATCGGGACCGGGGCGAGCTTTTGCCTTGGTTGCAGACGTAGGCGTAGTGTCTTCTCCATCATGTCTGCCCGAATCCACCATTCCAGCGTCCGATCCTGGAGAATCAGGTCGTGGCGGGATAGAACTGCCGTCTTCGGGTCGGAGACTATCGGAGGGTCGTGTGCTCTTCTCACTAGCTGGCCGAGGCTTTCCATTGTCTTTGAGGTCTCCGACGTCCATCGGTGCAGCAAGCCCATTTGCAAGTCTGCGTCTCTTCCGACCGTGTGGGTCGCTGGGAGAGCGTGCCTTTGTCATGCTTGTACCACTGTCCAGCGGCCCAGGTAGAATTTTTGAGTCCAGGCTTGAGATGCACCCTGATCCAATCCTCGAGCTTCTTGTTCATGTCTTTTGGCACGGAGCTGTATTTGATGTGCCGATTCTTGGCCCGGTAGCTGGCGTCTGGGATGCCGTAAAGGTATCCGGTGAGTGAGGCAAGCCCCAGCTGAAGGACCTCTTCGAAATCCCGTACATGTTCAGCAGTGAATGCCCCAACATGGCGATTGAACTTCAAATGGTACCGCAAGTGGCCTTCGTCCTCTGCAGCGATCTTCATGGCGCTGTCGTGGTCTACCTTCATTCTCTTTTGCTCTGCAGATCTGCCATTCGGTCCAATACCATCTACTTGCAGGGGTTCGATGGGCTGGGATGCATTGGTTGGAGCCTGCTTGGACGCCGTCTTGCTCGCGCGTGTGGGACGCCAATTCGGATCAAGCATATCTTCGGTAATTGTGCCAGCAGGGTCGATGTTCGACAGCCGCTTCAGCACTCTCCTTCTCTGTTGGATCGACCTCTTGTTCATGTTGGTGGTGTCCTGCTGCAACGTCTCCTGCAGGAGTGCTTTTGCTCTGGCGTAGTTGTACGAGAACGGACTGACCACTGACGGTTGGCCATCAGATGTCGACGGGTCAACCTCTGGCGCTTTCCCTCCATTCATCTTCGCCAGGATTTTTTCGGCGCGGGGGTCGTTGTGTGCAGCATTGATCTCGACGATTTTGAGTGATGCCCATTTCGCTAGCATTGGGTAGTCTGCGCTGCCCATGCTCAGATTAGCCATCGCCAACATCTTCCTCGCGGCACTGTCTTCTCGGAGCTCATCGTCGGTACCGATTACACATGCTCGCACAATGTTGACCTGCGGCTTCACCTGGTCAGCGCGACATGGGCGGTATTAGACTTGGTGCTCGATGTGCAGATTGACACCCGCTGTACAAACGAAGACGTCGTTGCAGCACTTCTGAAAATTCATGCCGGCGACGGTGCAACCGTACTCGCAGATCAAGACACGCAGCGTTGAGTTGGGATCGTTAAAGTCCGCGACCATCTTGCGTCGCTGCTTCTCGCTCAAATCGCCGTGGTAAGTAGCCGCTGGAATGTTCATCGTCGCGAACGCCAGCTCCCAGAACCACGCGCTGAATGGGATGTCTTCACACACTATCATCTTGCGATCGGTGGACCGCATGACTTTCGTAACGTAGTACTCGATCAGAGCTCGCAGCTTTGGGGAACTATACGCCAGCCATTTCATCATCTCGCGCTGCGTAGTTGGCATATCCTGTTTCCAATCCGTCACATACCCAAACATGAGCTGCGCATTGTGTAGCTTATGCCTCCGCCGATCAAATTTGTCGACGGTCGTCTCGCCATCGAGCATGAGATGCAGGTTGGCCGCCTGATAGCTGGAGGCAACAATCGAGCTAAACCGCGCTTGGGCGACGACGCTGGGCATTAGTCCATTCTTCTTGTCCTCTATTGGGCGTCCGTTTTGGACCTTGACGGGGCCCTTGTTGTGCGGATCCGTTAGCGCTTTGCAGTACATCTTGGCGGCGAGCATCTGCATGATCTCCATGTCGCGATGCTCTTCTAGCGCTGGCCGAAGCAATTCCGTCCGGATGTTTGGCTGTGGTACGAGCTTCGCAAGTGATAGCTTCTCGGTCGCGTTGACTGGCATGTGCGTGGAAGGATTTCGTAGAAGCTGTCCAGTTTCCGTGAGATATTTGTAGTACAGTCCGGCCTTGCCCAAGCCATAGGCCGAGTTTCGCATATATTCGAGAAGCTTTTGGATAACCCACGGATTAAAGGCAGCCAGCCGTCGAGGGTCCTGTAGATCGATAGGGCCTTTCTCTTCGATGTCGGCCAGGTCCTCTAGTAGGCTGCTCTATAGGCTATCGCCCTGCAGGGCTTTGCCGCTCTTGTACCATGACTTCCAGATGTCGCTGTGCTTTGTTTTCAATCGTTGCTCAATGTTCGGCCAAAGGAGAGAGAGCGAGCCAAGGATATCGCTCTCATTGTTCAATGTCGCAGTCGCCGACACCATCAAGTTCACCGGCGCCTTACGCTCCCTTCCCGTCTCATTGGTCTGGGTGTGATAGTTTCGAATCTCCTGACATTCGTCGTATATTACTCGCCCGTACTACTCAAGCTGGTGGAAGTCTTTGTCCTCGGTGAAGTTGTTAGTCTTGGGACGCTTCGCCTTCTTCACCTTCTTCGACTTCTTCTTCTCGCCTTTTCCCTTTTTAGGCTTTGGCTTCCATGATCGAAACAGGTTCGAACGATATGTCGAGATCATAATGTACTTTGCAGCCGTCTTGTGTCTCGTATTCAGGGCTGCTTTAAAGTGTTTGTGTTTCGACTTCTTCCCGGCACGGAGCTCTTCTTTATCGACATAGCAGCGTCTTCTGCGGCATCGGGATAGTCACCACTGCAGAGGAGTGGAATCAGCGCCCCATCTGAGAAATGCTTCCGAATCGTCTGATATGCCTGCTCGGCCACACCAGCCGAAGGTGCTAGGTACAGACTGGGACGGTACCCAATATGCTTCTTCCCCGTGACTCCACCCTTCTCTGGCTCGCACCATTGGGCGTAAATCGCCATGGCGAGAGCGATCAGCAGTATCTTGCCCATTCCCGCGTCATCCGCCACATGGCCTCCTATGGTCGAAACCATAGGTATCCGGTTGAAACTGTCGGCAAGGGTAGGATCGTTCCGGGTGGAATCCGGTAAAGGAAGCTTATCGAGACCCATATGAGAGAGAATCCATAACGCTCCAGTGAGTTGATGGGGCAGAAAATGGACAGTAGGGTGGACGGCTTCATCGAAGATGTGGAGCTTATAGGTATGATGTTGGTGTCGTGGATATGCGGCTTTTTCGCCACCGCCTGCAAGATCTTGATTGCGTCGTCCAGCCAATATCCCGACTGGGGTCCTGTTCCGCCGGCTGCCGTACGGGCTTCAGCTTGCAATTTCTTCTTAATCGCATGAATCGGGTCGATATCATCGCTGCAATCCACTGCAGGCGCCGCAATTTCCGCACCCAGCTCCCGCGCTGCGTCCTTCTTCAGAACTTTGCCCTTGTACTCCTTTAACAGTGCCTCCAGAGCGGGCTGGAATACATCGTCCATGAGTTTGAGTCGCTTGACCGTATTAACTTCCTCGGTGAACTCCTTCGACCAACCAGTGACGATGGCTTCAGCCGCTTTGAACGCCTCTTTAGATCCCAATTTCTGGATGTCTTCAAACTTCTCGACGCCGTAATATCTGCACAGCATCTTGCGATTGATTTGGACATCCTCGTCTTTGTCGCCACTCCACAGTGTCAAGTCGTTGGGCTCCTAATGCCGCCGGACATTGCAGGCGTTGTTGTTCAGGATTGTGTCAGCATCCTTGCGAAGCTGCTCGAAGGCAGCCTTCCACTCCTCACGCCAGGCAATGTCTTTTTGATCAGCCGGCTGTGGGACTGTTGTTGGGGACACGTCGTCAATGTCACTAGTGAGTCCCACGTGACCATCTTCGTGTGCTTCGACCACGTTTGCGGCTGAAGTGTTTAACACTGCCATCGTCTCATAGTCGTTTTCAAAGCCGTGTGCCTCGCCCTTCTTGGGGAACATGACTTGAATCTTCAGCAGCGTCGTGCGCCCATGGACGCCGACGAACTCCTGGGCAGCTGGCCATTCCGTTACGGCGCCCTTGAATCTGTCGTAGATGCGCATAGGTTCGGCATTCGGGTCATTCGCGTCCACGATGCTCATCCCGCGCAGCATCGCCTCTCTGTTCCTCAGTTTGAGGTGCACCCGCATTCTGTCCCTCCAGCGAGCAGCCCAGTCATCATCTCGCAAGTTCAGGGCGGGCGGCAAGTCGGCATCTGGGATCTTGGCAATCTCCCACTCCTTGAAGTCTTCGGTGAACTCTACCCTTTGAGAAGACTGCGTGGCATTAGCATGGAGGACGCGGGCTTCGGAGATGCCACGCGCCTCACATCATGCACGAAACACATGCCATCACCTCCATCGACCGGTCCTCGCCACGTTTTATGGACAGCCCGCGAAACTAACACTGTCTGGGACTGACGTGGCGGCCAATGCCCTCTTGGAGGAAAAGAATACACCAACTCCCTTTGGCAGACGCTCACACGATGAGTAGTGACGAAGACATTCTCGCCGCATTTTGTGGGCGTAGGGGCCAGGTCATTTCCATTGGATTTTGGCGTAACCGTAAGGAGGAACGATGAAGGCAAGGGCGCGGACAGAGGCCCGAAAGGGGTACGCACAGCCTCGCGATACCAATGTCGCATACCTGCTGCAGGATGAAAGAAGCGCTAGACGAGGACCTCATTGCGTCCGACTGGCGCCGTCAAGAGCGAGCGACAGGCGTGCTGCCGTCAAGTCCGCCCTGGTTGCGATCGCCAGCGTAGGCCTACGCACGATCACTTCAGCTATATCACTGCCGTCATCACCGCTGCAAGTCATCCCTCTGCTGCGACTTCACAGAGGCGATGCCAACGGAGGCGTAGCTGAGCCACCCCACGAAACCGGCCGCATCGCCGGGTCGCTTCGCTACTTGTCACTGCACACGTACGTCGTGAATGGCTCGGTTGTATACCGCAGCAAGACATTTTCCAGGCAGACCACATCGACGGGAGCTTCGGCCGCTTGGGCTCCGGCTTTCTTCTGGACCCACGGCCATGGTCTGCGGAAGATTTTCTCACCAACTTCGCTCGCTTCCGAAGCCGCGCGATGGAGTTGCACCCTCCAACTGTCATTCATCCCTTGCCTCGACAAAGCTCGCGTATTTTGGTTCCATTCAGAATCTTCACACCAGAAACCTGAGCTAGCTGCGGACGTATCCCATCGAATCACGCTCCAACAGAGGCACGCCGACCCGACCGGGCGGCACTTGCGTGCACGCCGAGCAACCCCTTGCCTCCTACATCTTAGACTTCAGAATGTTTTCCCGTCCGGCCGCTCCGCCGGTCCCCACCTAGCCCAGAAGAAGCCATGAATCGGTACGCGAGACATGTATGCGACCATGATCTCCCGCGGCCAGACGGCGAAGGAGATTACGCGGACTCCGGACGAGAGTCGTTAAAGTCAGATGCCTCGTCGTCGTCGTTGTCTTGCTCATCGATGTGGATGCATCTTAGTTCTTGTCGAAAGGCCGACGGTGCAGGTCTACGGCATCTGTCTGGTGTGCGAAGTCGCCCTCCTGCGAGCGATTTTCATGTAAGCGAAGGAGCGGGTCGTATTTGCAAGGGCGAGCACTACAAGTCGATCGCACGGAGAAGCGTGGAGCAGATATCGTTTGACAAAGGTCAGCGCTTGTGCTGTTCATTTGGAAGATGTTCGCTATTATCCTTTGGCACTTGTCCCTGATTTCTCCATCCCTTGCGGCTTCTTCCACCTCGGGTCTTTATGTCCGAACTTCTGCTTTGCTCAATGCTTTCATCTTCTCCGTTTCATCGTTCCTCTTCTCTCTATCGTCGTGAACTCGAGGGGAATGCGCTGAAATGTCTCGGATCACATTGATTTCGCCGGGCGAGCGACCCGGCGCAGGGTGCTCTGCAGAAAGCAGCGATGTCGCGGCGGTCGCCATCATTGTGCCCAGCCGTCACTGCTTCAATGTAAGACGCCTCTGGCTGATTTTTGTTAGCGAGGTTCGGAGGAGAGGAGGTCCACGTTGAAGACGTAATACTGACCCATCGCTTCGTACGTGTCTTGCATTGCTTCGGTGACGGACTTCGTACTGACCGAAACCTAGTCATCGACGGAGTCCTCCTTATCGTCCTCATCCTTTATAGAGTCCTTAACAGAGTCCTCCCCACCGTGTGCGTCGGGTGTGGCTTTGGTGAGAGGCTTTATGCTGACCTAGATCTCCCCATCGACAGAGTCCCCGTCGTCCTCATCTTGCATCTCTTCAGCGAGAGACTTCGTGCGGACCGCAATCCCAGCGTCAGCAGTAACCTCCTCGTCGTCCTCGCCGCGAACCAATCGAAGTCTGGGAGCTTCCCCCGCGCCGTACGACAAGACGTACAGATCGTCTTCGTGCACCATCTCCGCTCGCAGGTGATTCATGGGAGCAAGCGCCTCCGCGAAGGTAGCTTACGCTTGATCCAGCCGACCGAACAAGTCCATAACGCGGTTGGTGTCTACCCTCACAAAGTTACTATCGTCGTTGAACCACTCGATAACATCGTACCTCTCCGGGCCAAAGTCCGTCATGCCGAGGCCAATCGGATCGGCTCTGTCGTACTCGTCGCCCTCTTCCGGATCGTCTATACCCAACTCGGAGTCGCTCTCGTCTGGGTCGCTTGTTGCCAACTCGGCTTCCTCGGATTCTTCGGAGTCGCTCTTCTGCACGCTGTTCTCGACCTCTTCGGAATTGATGCAGCAGGAGTCCTCCGGATTGTACGGAGTGGACCAGTACTCGGAATTGCCGGGTAGTGTTGTGCCTTCGTTTGTATCTGATGAGCCTTCTGAGCCTTCTGGGTCGCTGTTCTGTTGATCGGGTTCCCGCTCCCCGTCATCTCCCTCCCCTCTGTCTATGTTGAGGTATTTGGCTGTCGCTTGGTCGAATACGGGAACGTGTGGTGACGCAGCAGGATTACTGCTGATCTGGATGGGTTTCTCCGGAGAGTGGACGTCGGCGAGCTTTTGCCGCTGGAAGATCTTGTAAGTTACGAAAAGAACCGGCGGGAGTTTCAACAGACATACCTTGCGCTGTTCGGGAATGTGAGTAGTGAAGCTTGCTGATGGATACCCGTAAGATCTCTTGCTCGCTCCCTTCAAGAGATCGCGATGTGATGGCAGCGATGGCAGAGCCGAGCTTTCTGGTGGCGATGGCGATCCGAGGCCGAACCCAGCCTTGCCAGCCGGCTGCATTGCGTTGGCCATGTTGCGATGTTGTGATTTCTTTCAAGATGTCGTTGATGAAACGGAGTGCGTAATGTGATTGATGTGCGAATCTTCGTGATTTTGTTGACGATGGGAAGTACGTGGTGGCCCTGATGATAGGGCGTGCGTGAGAGTGGGTAAGCTGCGTGGATCCGTCCGCGAGTGAGAGGAAGACGATGAAGTTGGGAAAGAAAGAGAATGGAAAGTCGATCGCAAGGAGGGAGGAGCGTTTTGGCGCAGCTTTCATGTCACGTGGGATTTTGGTCAGATCTGCCCGAATTCTGGTCAGATCTGCCTGAATTGTGGTCAGATCTGACTGGTGTCTGGGATGCTGATATTACAGTGAGCCACTGCATTGAAACGTTCAATGCTCAGGCACCTACCGCCATCGTGCCCTTCGCACTCCTACAGCAGCAGAGTCGGTTCAGTGTTCACCAAAGACCGCCTATGTCGAGCACTTTCTCCTCCATGCTCTTCCTTGGTCTTTGCTCATGCCCCGTCAACCGCATCTTGTCCTGACAATTGAGACCTCGTTCCGGACGTCCTTCCTCTTCGCTGTCGGCCTCGACTCCCATCGGATTCGGACCTCAAGCGAGCAGCATCTCGTCGACCATCCTCTCTGCGCTGGCCAACAAGCTTGCGAACTTTCTCGCGTAGTCCTTGAGTCATTTCAGATTCCTTGAATGGCTTTCGAACGGTATATGCGCACGCGTTTCTGTCTTTCACATTCTCAACCCTCCATATGCCCTCATCTTGCTCACATCCATCCTGCATTTCTGCTTGCCCGCAGCAGTCGCCTTCTTCGCCGGAGCCTTGGCCTACGCCAGACTTACAGCCTCTGCCTGGAGCTCGGCATGGCTCGATGCATCTTGAAAGCAGAAACATCCATCGAGTCGTCCCTGCGAGGAATCATCCCCGTCAACGGGGGTCGTTTTGGATCGTCGCCTGCCACGGCAGTGGCTCTTCAACTTTGTTCCCCCTCTTCGGGAAGATGCTGGTCGTGAGATTGTGCATCAACTTCATTGCGGTCGGACATGAGTGGAGGGGTATCGTCGGGGACGTGCTCGTGGAGGCTGTCTTGGAAAGCTGGTGTGACATAAGTGGGCTCGATTCTCGTCGTGATGCCGCGCCGAAAGAATATAACTGATACGAGGTTGTTGTGATCGGCGGCACTGGTTGAGTGACATGCCTGAGGCCGAAAGTGTGGCTGTGCAGTGTGGTGGCTCGGCTTTCTTCCCGGTTCCATTGTTGATTGTTGTCCGTCCCATCATCCGCATACCTTACCTTGGCTATCTTTATTGCTGCTGCCTCACTAAGGTACACTTCTGACCAATCTGGTCTCTTGAAGCCATTCAAATCTGGCGCGTCATTACAGTCATCAAAGTCATCACAGTCATCAAAGTCATCAAAGTCATCAAAAGTCATCAAAATTATCAAAAGTCATCAAAATCAAAGTCGGCCAAGTCATCAGCTCATCACACTGGTGGTCTCACCCAAGCAAGTCATCACAAGTCTTATCCATCCACGTCCTTTGCGGCGTTGATCCCTCCGCGGCCGTTGTTCCTCTTAACATCCCTCCACCACCCCTTAGTCTCCGCCTCATCCGGGTCCCTGAGTGACGACGGATTCAACTGTAAGCACTTGGCACGCCCTACAATGCACGAAACAGACATTGTAGACTGGCAATGATGCGTTTGGCAATACCTCCACGCTCTCGCGCATGTCTCGCATCATTGCCGGACTGCAACGATTGATGCAGTAGGCGGAGACGGTTTACAAGCCTTAGTTCACGCAGAACATCACTGTTCTGAACATCCAATCCACCCCGACTTAGTCTCTTTGAACCTGCGCCTCGATTCTCGTCTTTCGCCATAACATCTCCTCCCGCTTCCGATGAAATGCCATTTGCATTGGACGGGCCGTTTATGAAGAAGAACAGAATCCTCCTTCGCCACTCGAGTAGCACAGCCACCACGACGCCGACGACGACATCGCCATGTTTGAAGCTCCTCACTTAACCGACATTTACGATAACGGCTGTGCCAGATTCGAACGGCTCGCATCGACCCACCATTTCTCAAGACTAACATCATAAGTAGGTGCTGAAACCTCTCTAACCGTTGACATCGGAAGCACTATAGCATG